>NW_025335468.1:3991598-4211739 GCF_004798865.1 Varanus komodoensis
GAGAGAGAGAGAGAGAGAGAGAGAGAGAGAGAGAGAGAGATCCCAAAGAAAGTAGTCTTCATTCCCCAGAAGAGGGGTCCAAGCAAACTAACTAGTTCTCTGCCTCTTCACCATTCTCCTTCCACATGGGCATTGCTCAGCTCTTAAAAGATTTGGGGCCCAGGCCCATAGAATGCAACTCTACATAAAGTTTGCATATGCTCATGAATCTATACCCAAGGAAATTTCCAAAGTAACTGACTGGATTTATTAAAATTTCACAGGCAGCAAACCAAGCCAATGAATTCCTCATCCAAATTAGGGGAGTTGCTCTAGGCCCTCCCTTATTCTGGTTGCCCTTTTCTGCACCTGCCCCAGGTCTCAAGCACGGTTGCAGGAGTATGGGAAACTTTATGTGCCCTTTCTATCATTCTGTAAAGGACAAAAGACCATGAGCAAATACCATAATGATGAAGAGAGAGTTCACCCCTCACCTCTAACTTGATGCTGCTCTTTGTCAGTTCAGCCTCTCGCAAGGAGCACACAAACTGGTCCTCAAAGGTGGGGTTGCTAGAGTTCTTCACCACCTGTGTCCGCCATTCATGGACCACATGCTGCAGATGAGGGGTCTGGGGGGCCCAGCTCAGCAGTCTGACCCGGACAAAGGTGCTTCTGCACTGCTGGATGGGGAGGCCCAGAGCGCCAGTGACTGTCAACAGCAGCTCTAGGTGCTTTTTGTTGTAGAGGAGGGAGAACCTTAGTTTGCCCTGTGTTTGGTCTGGAGTGCCCCTCTCACTCGCCAAGATGTTCCCATCGCAGCCATGGAGTTTCTCCCTTCTGAGTTTTTGCATCTGGAGAAAATGAGAAAATGTTGAATATTTGCATCTTGAGTATTTGTGTCATCCTAAAATGGTTGAAGAACACAAGAACATAAGAAGAAACCTGCTCCATCAAACTAAAGGCCCTACTAGTCCAGCATTCTGTTCCCATGGTGGCCAACCAGCTCCCTGGGGAAACCCTCAGAAGGATGGGCATTCACCAAGAGTTACAGACAGGCTGCCTCTAAGCACACGCTCAGCCCAGGACGGAAATCTACTTGTGGCCCTGCACGCACCCCAGCTTGCTTTGTTTCAGCAGCTGAGCATTAAGGCCAAATCCCAGACTAGACAAAGAGCCAACATGGGATGCTGGTTAGTGTTGAACTGGGAACTCAGAAGAGCCAGGTTTTAGACCCCAATCAGCCATGAATCCTACTAGGTGCCCTTAGGCCAGTCATGGAGAGGAAGCAAGGGAAGGGGACGGGGGAGGGGAAGCAAGGGAACCACCTCAAGAGTGATATACTTGCCTTGACTTCATAGTGGGGCTGTTGCACAAAGTCAAGAAAAGATGCCTCTATTCTTCCCCTCTGGAAGCCATTCTGCAGGGCTAAGCCTTTCCGAGAGTCCCTGGCAAATTTTCTTTCTGTAAGAACAAAAACGGCATTTCTTCAAGGAAACGGCACCACTACAAACAAAGGTAGAAATGACTAGTTTCAGGAAATGAGTCTAGATGTGTTGGAGGGACCAGTCAACACTACAATGGGGAAGGCAGTGACCTGGGCATACCTGCTCCATCTGCTGTCCAGGTGCTCATTGCTGATGGGCCGTTGCTCTGCTCTCTGTTCGGATGATTCTGAAACTTCCAATCAGACTTGGACTGGATGCCTTCAAACAGAAGGCTGCCCTCATTTAAAGAGAGGTCTGTCCTCCATAAGGTAGGACACCTGACTACCCTATAAAATCAAACACCCCATTGACTAGTATAAAATGTAAGGGTATGCATGATAACGCTTTTATTCTCAGGACCAGCTAGCAGGTTTTGATTTCTTTCCAGGATGTGCAAATAATTTAAAGTTATTCCCAGTTAGGCTATGAGAAACAGGAAAGGAAGCAATTCAGGTGGATGAGAATGATTCAACTGACAATTTGCCTTTCTGAGAGATGCAGCTGTTTTTCCTGCATAGTTGGGTTTATCCCTTGAAATAACATTTAAACCAAAGGAACTCCTGCTACTCACCCACAACATTCTCTGAAACATACCATTCTCAGACTTGTTGGGGATCCAGCACCTGCACAGTTGACAGCTGAGAATGATTAACGCCACCAAGAGCAGGAGGATGGACAATGCCAGCATGCCATATTTCCAGATTTCGGGGAAGGGGAGTAGAAAACTTTGGAAGTCAAGGAGGCCGGGCCTTGCTTGTGTCATGGCTCTCTCCCTGTTGGAAGCAGATAGGCGACCTCGATGTTGAATGCAGCCAGTGCATGATACTTTGGTACGACGGAATGAACGGAACCGGTCCAGGCCGGAAATGGGGACTGTGCTCTTGAACTGCCGCTCTCATTATCTGTTACCATTGGCCATGCCATCAAGGCTAATGGGGGTGCAGTCTGCCAACATCTGGAGACCACAAGTTGCCCACCCCTGTTGTAGACCAAGACAAAAATAACCCAAGTGATTAAACTTTTGTTAGCACTATTTGGGCAAGCTTTGCCATGTGATGGGAATATAATGAAGAAGGAGCACCGCAAGCTAGAATCCTTGCAGCAATGAGTGGAATAAATCAGATGTTCCCACGGGACTCCATGGGAGGAACAAATATTTCACTCCCACTGCTAGAACCCCTTGCTGTGGCCCCTTAAAAATACCCTTTGGATTGAGGAAGTTGGTTTTGAAGCAGCTTCTGAAATCTCCACTCAAGCAGCCAAGAGCTGCCCCTATAGAAAGGGCCCCAGGCATGCTTGGGAGCAGCTTGCCTGAGCAGTTCCTCTTCCTGCTGCCCATTTAGACTCACTGTGCACCTTGAAAATTCCCATAGATCACTTAAGCCAACTGTGAGGCCTGTTTGAGCGATTCCCACTGCAGCAGGCAAAAGCTGCCAATCGCCCTGGAATGATGCCTGGGCACCCTGGAGGGGCCTAGCAACTACACTTGCCTGGCAGATGCTTGGAAAGAGCAGCAAGGGGGCTTGGGCACTCTTGCCAAGCGGCTTTGCAGCAGCTTGTCCTCATCCATAACAAACTGGGTGGCAAAATACCAATAACATGTCATTGTGTTATCAACATTAGGACAACACAAGAAACCTTCACGGGTGAAACAAGAGTCCCTGCAAGCTATTGCTTCTCAGTGTTAGCTCATAAGCTGAATTTTAGTGTCCTGAAAAGCCGGTCACAGGTTTGCCATGTTCCCCAGCAACTGGTATACATAGATAAATCGCTTCACATACTGGAGGCAATATAAAACCATTTGAACTGGAAACCATCAACAGCCTTCTTCTCCATGAATTTAGCCAAGCTCCTTTAAAGCCCTCCAAAATGCTGGCTATTACTACATCTTGTGGAAGCGCACTCCAGACAATGCACTGTGAAGAAGTACTTCCTTTTATCTGTCCTAATCTCCAACCAGGCAGCTTCATGGGATGACCCTGGGTTATAATATTGAGAGAGAGAGAGAGAGAGAGAGAGAGAGGGAGAGAGAGAGAGAGAGAGAGAGAGAGAGAGAGGTGTCCCTGTCCACTTTTCCATACTGTGCATAATTCTATCATGTCTCACCTTACTCACCTTTTACTTAAGTAAAATATTCCCCAGTGTTGGAACTCTTCCTCACAGGGGAGTTCCTCCAATCCCCTGAGCATTTTGGTTGGCCCTTTCTGCACTTTTTCCAGCTGCACAATATCCTTTTTTCAGTGTGGTAACAAAGACTATGCATAGTCTTGTAAGTGCAGATGCGCCATAGCTTTTTACAAGGGGTATATGATATTGGTAATTTTATTTTCAACCCCTTTCTTAATTTTGCCTTTGTGTTTTTCACAGCAGTCATGCATGGGATCAGCACTTTCATCAAGCTGCCCATCATTTCCCCAACATCTTCTTGGTTAGTCACCACCAGCACAGAACTCATCAGCCTATACTTGAAGTTGGGATTTTTTCCCACAATATGCGTTACTGGTGGTGCCCAGACTATGGAATATGCTCCCCAGAGAGGTCCGCCTGGCGCCGACTCTACTCTTTCCAGTGCCAGGTAAAGACCTTTTTATCTACCCAACATTTTCATAATTAAATTAATAATTTTAGTAAGACATAATTAACAGTTTATAGTCACATTTTTTTCTCTTCTTTTCCTTTTTCCTTCTTTTAATCTTGAATAATTATGACTGGATGTTTTAATGTCTATTATTGTATTTTAATTGTATTTTATATGGTTATTCATTTTGTTGTGAGCTGTCCTGAGGCTATGCAAAGGATGGCATAGAAATGTTTTAAATAAATAAATAAGTTTACCCTTGCTTACACTGTTGCCCCTTTAATGTCCATTCTTCCAGTTTGGAGAGGATGGAAACTCCTCTCCAAACTGGAAGAAACTCCTCACATTCCTTTTGAAACTCCTCACATTCCTTGTGGTTTTAATCTCCCTAATGGCTTTGGTGTTATCAGCAAACTCAGCCACTTTGATTAAGGATTAAGCTGGAGAAAAGTCAGCCATGTCAGAATCTGGAGGACGAATAGAGGGTGGAGAACTCTTCCTCTGCTGTGGGTGGCCCAGAAACAGAGTCCTCCCTGCGTACCTCTAACAGTGGGGGAGGCCTGGGTCCTGGGCTGGGACCAGAGCAAGCCCTACCGCTTGGCAGAGTGAGGCGGCCTCTCACCCAGCAGATGCTGGGGGGGGGGGGGGTGAGGAACAACAGTGCGGTGGCAGAGGGTGCTCCCTGCTCCACATCCCCCACGCGGCCTGCTGGTGTCACATGCACTGCCTCAGTGCCAGCGTTGGAGTGAGATTCCACCGCCAGTCCAGGTGACTCATAAGGTGCTAGGATGGGAGAAGCCTCTTGTCCTTTGCTTCAGCCTGGCTCTGTCATCCGTGAAGTTCCTCACATGGGGTACATTTCCTTCTTTTGCCTGATTCCCCACGGTTTGTAAATACGCGCCTGCTTCTCGGAACCTCCAGAACTGTCTTCCTAATTTTGCTTTTGCCGTATCATTCCCATTCTTTCAAAGAGCCTGGAGAAAGAGGGCTGGGGTGCCCCTAACTTTGGGGCACCACTTTTGTACTGTCTGGAGGGTGAGGTAGAGAAGGAGACAACCTCAAGCCAGCACAAGCATAGATAATGTTCAGAAGGAGAGTTTAGTCAAGACTCAAACTAAGCTGAAATACAAGTTTTAACTGAATCTCCAAAGTGGAAAAAAATGAAAAACAAGATGGGGGAAAATCCCTCTCAAAAAAGGAGTCTAACTTAAGGGTGAATTACTCCAACCTCTGAAAGTCCTAAATTATGTTATGTGCTCAGCTGGAACATATAGTACACAAACCAGAAAAACTGAAAGGGAAGAAGGAGGCAGGTAGCTTAGCGCTTAGCAATAGTTTTACGCATAGTGTTCTTGACTACAACTCCCATGTATTTGTAGGGACATGTGTGTGTGTCCATGAGTGCTTATACACAAATACAAGCATAGATCCCTTGGCTCAAAATTTTAAAACGCACCCAGGAGGCTATGCCCAACTATTTATACCCACTTCGTGCTGCAATAGCGCTAGCAAATAAAATAGACTTGCAAAACATGCTCAGTAGAAAGGAAAAGGAAGACTCGAGAGCTCAATTACACCTCAGGAGCTTGGATGGCTGCTATTATTGTCCCATTTAGCAGGAAGGACCTCAGGTGCATTTGTACAGTAACCAGACCCTCAGGTATGCCAGGGCTTCATCCTTGGGGATAGATGCCCCCCTGTAAGCCTTCTGGATACCGTCAGTCTCGGGCAGGGCAGTGCACATGATGCTCAGTCCACATAGGGTGCAGGGCTTATGAACCGATGTTCACAAGGCACACTGTGCCTTCCTTTTTCACACGGTCTTTCCCACATTTCTGAGTGCCTGCTGGAGTGCTAAGGATATGCGTTGGCAGCTAGCGATGTGAGATCAAGCCTACTAGGTGGACAGGCCATTGGTCATCTCCAGATCTTGTAAATTAGTTGACATTTTAAAAAAATATATTTTCAGCTGCTAGCATACTGTGGGCTTCCCTCGCCCAGCACCACCACAACTCCCCCAAAACAAACACATCCCCCCTCCTCCCGATTTAAGCTGTACCTTTTCAGAAGTCTGCTTGAAAAGGGAGATCTTGGAGCGATCTTGGCAAAAAAGCAGCACCAAAATTTGCGGGACAGTGAGGACTGGCGCTATGCACTGGAAAAACAAGTTCTGTCTCATGCAGCCAGAGAGTGGGGATGTAGCTGCTTAGGAGCCATTTGTGCAACACTGAATAAAACTGATCTTTATCTACCTTTCCTAGCACAAGCTGCGGGAGGCCAGCTGCTTTGAAGTGCCCAGCTGTGCTGGAAGCCGCTGAATTTGCATCTGGGGTGGCTTCTGGATGACATCACCTCTATTGGCCACCTTCTTGGGGACACTTCTGTTTTCATTTTATGCAGCCCCAAAGCATTTATTATTTGACTGACCCATAAACAACTTCCTGGAGCTACTGTGCTTTGCAATAGTTGTGTTCAGGCACCATGAAACCAACACAGTTAATCACCGTTTTCAGGGAAGGAGTAGCTAATCCAAGCTGCTTCAGTGCTTCTCAGGGGGAAGCAGTTTATCCAGAACTATGATCAAAAATACCAAAATATTGAGAAATCCAGGCAGGATTGTTGCAGTGGGGGTAAATGGCTTCTGAGCATTCAGGGACACGCAGCGCCTTGAAAATCACATGCGGATTGCTTGGCCACATACAGCCCACCCTCTGCCAGGGCTGAGAAAGGAGTTTAACTCAGGTGTCTCCACTCAAAGTCAGCACATTGAACAGAAATACATAAAGAGAGGAATGGTTTACAAACTGGTTTCAGCAAGACTGGAAATGCCATTATACGACTGGGACTAATTCATCTGCATGGAGATTCGCGGGACAAAGGTGCCTCATATATTTGGGAGTGGTGGGTGGGAATTTAGAAAATCCACTCTAGCAGTCTTTCATTCTCTCGTGATTGCTCGTAGATCAAGCACCCAGTATTTATTCATTTGTTTGTTATGCCAATTTATATGCTGCTACCATAGTCCATGCTCCCTATGCAGCCTGTAACAATTAAAGCATCAACATTCTAAAATCAATAATAAAAAAAACATTAACAAACATCAATAAGCTAATGTGGTGTAGTGGTTAAGAGTGTGGGACTGGGACTCAGACAATCTGGGTTTTAGTCCCCGCTCGGCCATGGAGCCAACTGGGTGCCTTTGGGCTAGTCACAGACTCTCAGCCCAACCTACCTCACAGGGTTGTTGTTGTGGGGATAAGATGGAGGAGGAGAATGATGTAAGCTGCCTTGAGCCCTTTGAGGAAAAAGGCAGGATATAAATCGAAAAATAAATAAATAAATAAATAAATAATAGGAAAGCATAGCCCAACGAATTAAAATCATTACATAAAAGATTTAAATAAGCAACCATGAATAAATAATATGAACTAAACAAAAGTTATAAAACAGGGTCCTGCTAAAAAAGAAGATGACCATTAAAACCAACTGCTAAAATAGTTGGAGAAGAGTTATCTCTTTGCCTGGCATTGAAATGATAACAATGGCAGCAGGCCATTGGAAAGCCTATTCCAAAGATGGGGTGCAACCACCAAGAAGGCCCTTCTTCTTGCTGCCATCCCCTTCACCTCCCTGGGAGATGGCTCCTTAAGAAGGTCTTCCTTCCCCCTTACATTTTTCTTTCCCCATTACATATTGAAGGATGAATGGGGATGCTGATCTTGCTCATACCTAGGAGCAGGGCAGGTACCTTGCTAATGTCAAGAAGCTGTGAATGCAGCTATGCTGGGGATGTTCAATCAAAAGAACATTACGGTTTATTCAGGTAAATGTACATGTTTGTAGTAAGGTGGAGAGAGAAAAGTCTGCCTAGAAAGAATTCAACTGTACAGGGTGCTTTTGTAATATCTTAGTCACTTGGGCAGTTTACAAGAGGCAGGTGATAGTGGAAAGAAAGGGTTGAACGGATTAAGAAAAGGGACAGCAGGAGGAAATGGTTTCAGGGTAGACATGCATTGGCATCTGTATGCCAGTGAGGAATCTGGACTAACAACATCGTTTCCTGATCAGCTCAGGATTGCCTGTCTTTCAGCTTTGGTAATTGTGTGGAATATCTGTTGTGCCCTTCCAATGTTACAGACTTCAGCTCCCATCAGCCCCAGCTAGCAGGGCCATCTGGAGAACAGCAGGTTGGGGAGGCTGCCATACACCAGAAACAGGCAACTGGGCTTATGGGGGTTTTTTAAAGGGAGGTTTGCCATATGCTCATAGGAACACCACCGATTGCAACAAAATTTATTTGTTACAGAAAAAATAAAAGTAGCATAAAATTCAATATACAACATAAAAGCAGAATTCTAAAGCCATTTGAGAAGCAAAAGGCATTCTGTACATTCAACAGGTTAGGCAACTGTAGACATAAACCCTTCAAATGCCACTAGAAGTTATTTAAAAGTCATTAAATGCCACAGCATAGAGGCAGTTTTAACCTCATGCCAGAAAAACAACAGAGTCAGTGCCAGGTTGGCATAGGTTAAACACAGCACCTTGAATCAGGCTGAGAAGCATACCGGCAACCAGTGCAAAGGGGGTAGAATTGGTCCTGTCTGCTCTGAACTTCTGCTCCCAATTATTAGTTTGGCTGCCACAGTTCAGACAGTTTTCAGCATCCACACAGTCTTCAGGGGCAGCCCCACACAGAGTGCATTGCTGTTATCTAACCTGGAGATCACCTGGGCATAGATTCCCTTCATCAAGTCCGTCATCAGAGCCAGACACCAGATTAGCACATCCACAGCCTTAACTACAGAGGAAAAGGAGAAACAGAGCTGCATGTTAGCAGCATACAGATGCCCTCCTAAACTTTGGATGACCCCACTCAGGAGTTTCATGTAGATTTTAGGTAGCATGCAGGACAAAACAGATCCCTGTGGAACCCCCTGCCAGAGAATCCATGGGGCTGAGCAATACTCCCCAAGCGCCACCCTCTGAAGCTGGCCATCAAAGTAGGTGCAGAACCATTGCAGCACCGTGCTGCCCGCTCCCAGCTCAGACCATTGCCCCACAAGGACACCATGGCTGGTGGCATCAAAAGGTCATCCCAGCTCATGGCACAGGTCATCCTACCGGGTGACCAAAGCTGCTCTTATGCCAAAACTAGCCCTGAACACCAATGCAATGGATCCAGGCAATCAGTCTCATCCCGAACTGCCTGGAGCTGGTTGGCCATCCCCCACTGAAGAACTTTGCCCAGGAATGGGGCGTTTCCCGCCAACCTGAAGTTGTTGGGATCTTCTGGGTGCAGGGAGGGCTTCTTGTGGGTGATCTCACCACCCACTCTCAGGCAGCATGGGACCACTCCCCCTCACAGGGAGGTTTTAATCACTTCCCTGGCCCAGCCGGCTGCTCCTTTTCTGCCAGATTTTATTAGCCAACAGGGGCAATGATCCGATATGGATGTGGTTGCATGGACCTGTCCAAGCACTGTCAACATCTTTGAGCTCCATCAACTGAAACTCATCCAAAAAGCTTGACCAAGGCAGCACACATGGTTCCCACTGCTCCATTTTTACCACAAAAGCCCTGTGAGGTAGGCTCAGCTGAAAGCAGAGACTAGTTCAAGGTCATCTGACAAGCTTTCGGCTTCCCTGTGAGCTTCTCCAGTCCAGGCATGGCACACGAATGCAGCCCTCCACAATTTAGTGCTCTACAGATAATTTGAATTTCAGCCCTTATCACTTCCAGCCAGTAGAGGCAATGAGGAGAAATTCTGGGAGCTGGGGTTCAAAACAACCAGAAGGTAACATGCTGGAGAGGCTGTTCCAACCATTTCACAGGACTAGTTCTCATCTGCCTAGAACAGGAGTGGAGAAGACGCAGCCTTCCTGATGTTGGGGGACTGCAACTCTCAGTAGCCTCAGCCGCGTAGTCAGTGCTAAGGGATGATGGGAACTACAGTCCAGCGTGTGGGGGACCATTGGCTTTCCTACCACTGACTTAAGGAATGTGCCAGAAGGGGGAAAAAGGCACAGCACTCTTTGTTCCAGGAGTGGATACAACACATTAACAAGTAAATCTTGAGCAATTACACGCAACCAGCCGAGCCAACACGCCTACAGTTCTGGAGTGGCTCTAGTGAGTTTACTCCCCCTTGATTAATTTTAGTTACAAGGGCAAAGGCACAACCTGCCCATCCGGTTATTCTGCACCACTGAACACAAAGCTCACACACCCACTGGCTGGCAGTCTCCCTGAGGATGGACTGACCGCAAGGAGGCGAGGAGAGGAGGGGAACTTCATTTTCAGAGGACAGAAAAAGCAGAGCATGTTCAGCCATAACCTTCTCTTGTCATGGAGGCATCAAAAGATGTCATTCCCTTGCTTCATCTATACCAAATGTAAAAGGGAATTTGAGAACGAACTGGGCATTTGGCTTAGATCAGAGCTTATCCTTTCTCCCCCAGTTACAGCATGCCCTGTAATCCTCAACACACATCCACTCCCACAGAGCTTTGAGACTGAGCAGCATTTCAGTTCAGCATGCCAGAAAACAAGGTGCTACTCATCTTTCCCAAAACTGCTCAACACAACATAGAGGTAGCATTCGCAATAATAACAGACGCAACATTTAAGCATAGAACTATGAAGATGTCAAATGCAGTATGACCCTAGCCAAGAAAGGGGCTATCAGCAAGAAGATATTCTGCTGAACCTGCCAAAAATCTAAAGGAACAGTTGCTCCATATAAAGAGTTTGGAGTGGGAAGTGGATTCTCCCCTCCTTTAGGCCGTTTCTCATCTGCAAAAATGAGAAAGAGGGACACAGACAGCAGCCCGTCTCAGGCCTGCCAACATTCCTACTCTGCCAGTCCTTCAACTTGATCATATTCTCCCCTCAGAGTTTGTCCAGCTACATGTACCACCAGTTTAAAGTTCTGATTCCTGAGATCAGGATTTTAGAAAGAATAAGGAAGACATGTAAAACTTCTGTGAGAAGCCTTACACCAAATCCCCAGTACCTTCTGGGTCCCATTGTAGGAATAGCTTTGACACCAATTCAAGCCTTTGCTTAGTAAATGTAGAAACTTACATTCCCATCTATGGGTTGTATCCAGGGTTAGTCTAACACTCTCCATTTGCTTCAATAGGTCTGCTCTAAGGAGGACTAACTTCAGCTATCTCTAAATTAAAGCCATCACTTTAAATCTTCTGTCAGTTGCAAAATGTATTTTCTTACAATATATCCAGTGCCTTTTTTCCTATCAAGAAACTTAAGGTGGATTACATCTCCTCCTCTCAGTCTTATCCTCACAGCAACCCTGTTCATTATCTGTGACTGGCCCAAGCTCACCCAGTTAGGTGAATGGGGACTACAACTTGGATCGCCTGAGTGCCCATCTCCTTTGCTCTCCTGCAGCTATGAAATTCCCTTGCCTCCAAGACTAGCCAAAACTCAAGGTCCTGTTTGGAGGATTTGCAAGAATATCAGAGCAAGCTGTGTATCTGCATTTTGTGAACGTGAAGCAAGCTTTAAGCGATCCATTTCCTTCCAGTTGCATGTTTTACCATGCCAGCCTGTATGTCCTAAATGCAAAGCAAGCTATGTGTTCATACATGTGCAAGCTACGTGTGTGTGCACACGCACACACTCCTTTTGAAAAGTATTCTATACACACTTGCATTTAAAAAGTCCTCAGGGTACTTTACCACAGGGTACTTTATGACACCAACATTGTAGGTCAAATCAGGAAGGGTGAAAAGCAGCCTCAGTGCCTATCTAGCATATATAAAACTTCTGGAAGCAAATATGTCTTAGACTGCAGCAGTATTTCAGAAACCAAGGTTACATACAGATCTTGAAACAGAACTTGAATGGTGCCAGTGAAGAAAGCACACTGACATCTAGCGGTCAGCAGGTCAACCATAAAGCCTCGAGACCCAGAATGTCACTTCTGAAAAGTGATCACAAAAGTGCACCCACTGTCATCACCTGTCACTGAAACGCAGACTCACTTTGCATGATCAAAGCTGGGAAAATACCCCATGGCAGCTAATTTCCCCTACCATGCATGCCAGGGGAATTAGCACACTTGCCCTCGGTAGCATGATGTGCTGTGTGAACATGGCCGGCCACAACTCAGGGGATATTGTAGGCTCTTGGTGGATTACTGGCCACAGCAAGAAGCCACCCTGGTCAGGTTCACATGACATGACAAGCTACACTGATGGGGGTAATTACACGTATCTGCAAATCTAATTACACACATTTTGCAAATTTGCAAAATTGCAAAATTGCAAAATTGCAACAAGCACCTGCCGATCATGCAAAATGGGTCACTGAGTCATCTTGTACAGGGAATTATTGCTATTGTTTTTAGTGGGCTGTGGGGTCTAAGGCAATCATAAAATGAACCCAAACATGAACTCTCTAAATTCACATAAGATTTTAGTGCCCCATGTTAACAAAAAAGTAACCACACAAGTACATCTTTGCTAGCAAACTTTATTTAGGTTTCTATAGAGCTAGACTTGTTGAACAAGATACACAAAGATCATTTGTTGCACTTTCAGCAGAAAATATGAAATTGCTGATGTTTAAGGGGGAGGCACACATTGTATCACTACTCTGGCAATAAAAAAGAGCATTAATTGCATATTCATCCTATCTAGATGCTTCTGATATAGACCCTCCCTTGAGAATAATTTTAATTTTCTGTAAGTATCCATAGCCATTACAGTTTTATAACAGCTAATAAGGGATGTATTCTACTTTGAGCTGCTCCTGTCTTTTCTGAATGGCAGAATTCCACCCCACCACCCCATCATTTCATCAATTTATATTTAGCCAGCACCAAACAGATGTTTCAATTTTTTTCTCCAAGGCAGCCTCGCAAATGAGGTGTCCAACGTTCCTAATTTTCAAAGTGGCTTCTAGCCATGCCACACTTGCCACGTCCACAAATTTGGAAACTTAAGTTGGTTTTATAAAAAGAATCCCAGAAGAAGAAAAGGCAATAGAAGAAGTCGCTGTGCACTCGCGTCACTCATGTAATCAGCTTAAATCCAGGCTTCAGCTCTTCTAGGGCATTCAGTTCATCATCCACTTCAGAACTCCAGTATGTATCGTACAACCTGCAACAGAATTCCATACAGGTTAGTATCTCTACAGCCAGCAGATGAGAGTTCCAGAATCACTAGGACTGGGCAGCAACTGGCGTTGCACTATTACCGATGTAAATGATGCCGCACTACTACGAACCTTCTCCAGTGCCACACCAACAGCACACTTCCCAGTTGGTGAGCTTTCTGGGGAAAACTGTTGCAACAGCAGGCAGTACTGGGGATATGCTAGGGTCAAGTTTAAGTTAGCATGGCATCACTCATGTTAGCAGCACAGCAGGATTCGATACTAGCCACTGCACTGGAGGAAGTGAGTAAGACAGAAGTCTTTCTGAAGTAAGCAATCACTTCTGCAGGATACAGAAGCAACACGCAGCAAGAACTGGCTCCCCTGGCCCCCGCTCCAAGCTGAAAGGACAGTGGCAGTGCAGCTTCCACAGAAGCATCCCCTTGTACAGAGGCAAGAAGCCTGGCTGCCACAATGCCAGTAATTCAAGTCACGCGCTCTCTAAATGTTAATTTGTGGCTCTTCCAGATAAACAGACAGACATTTTGAAGGATCTGTATTTTAGGGCATTTTTCCTTTGAACGTTTACCAAGAAAAAATTGTAGATTTCAAGAGAAAGCATCAAGATGCCACCTCAAGAGAGAAACTGTGGAAGTCAGGGGGCAGAACTTGGTGGTAGTGCTCATGATGTACATGCAGAAAGTCCTGGGTTCAATCTCAGGCAGGTAGGGAGTTTCCCAGGCAGGGCTGGAAATGTTCCCGTATTTCCTCTGGAGTGTGGCTGGGTTCATGCAGCATGAGAACCCACACTCAACAGCTGAGTATGGACTGAGCATGGGTTGCCATTGAACAGTTAGTTACTGAGATGTAGTAGAGAGCCCAAGTGTGGACTAATGTAGCAGCATATACAATGAAATAACTAACTAACACACACACACACACACACACACACACCCTTGTGTTGAACCCAGTTGTGCTAACAAGCCATAGCTTGTTTATGACAAACAGCCCATGAAAGAACCCATGGTTTGTGAACTGCAGGTTCAGACAACAAATTAACCCATGTTTCAACAATGGCTCACTATTCAGTGACAGCCCATACTTAACCCGACTGTGGGTTATCATGCTGTCTGATTCTCATCAGTGTCAAGGACACTGGACCTCACTAGAGTGGTGCTTCCCCCAGAATGCATACAACAGTGGCTAACAGGCCGGGCCAAAATATTTTGTTGCCTGAGGCAAAGGACAGGATAGTACCTCTTCCATTCCCAGCACAAATGCTGATTGGGCCAGTAGCTGAAACATATTTCAGCACTCTCCACTCCACTGTAGGGCAGCCGACTAGTTAATGGGGCACAGAGAAAACTGTGTTGCACAAAGATTCCGCACCCTCATCACCTGGCCACCAATCCCCGTTCCTGAGCGGATTCCTGTCATCACAGCAGACTGGCTTCAAATGTGCTGGAGGCATTTCTAGAGCCCACCCAAGAATGTCCTATACAGCTTTAAATCAGAATGCAGTGATGGTCTTTGCACCCTGCACCTTGTAGATGAAATGGCTTCCTGATCCCACCCTTGTCTCCCTGTTTCTCAGCCCCTCGGAAAGGAAAGGGCCCACTTACATTAGATACTTCAGGTGACAGTTTGGATTCTTCACAGCTTCACAGAGGATACGTGCACCTTCATCCTCTATTTGGCTGTAGCTGACATCCAGTTCTTCGAGACATGGTTTTCCAACCATGACTTGGGCAAGTGTCCCACAGCAAGCAGAGGTGAGACCAGATAATCCCAGCCTAAAGGGGTTAGGATAAGAGTAAGCAATATCCACCAGACAGCCATGTCCCTGCAGGGGTCTCCTTGGGGTGTGGGGCTTGTTGAATCTGTAAACACAAGGCAAGCATTTCTCCTTTCTACCATTTTGCCTTCTGGGCACTTCCCTTTCCATGACTATCAAAAGCAGCTGACAAGTTTTAGGTACACAGCACTGGATCAGAAGGCAAGAAAAACTAGAACCTCAGATATGGAATCGTTTTTGGGAAACACACTTTGTGTGTGCTGGCAGTGGCCCTTTGGCCTTTTAGCATGCACTTCTTGCACAGAAGCATACGAACTAGTGCTGCAATTATAAGGAAAAGCTTGAACATTGTCCCTATTTGTTCAAGTGACTTCACCATGAAAATATCACACCAGGATCAGTTTGGCCCCTCCCAACTGAAGGAAGATTACTGCTACATAACACCAGTTAGGCTACAATCCTTCTTACTAAAGAGTAAGCCCTAAGTTTCTCTTATTGCATATTTACTTTTTTTCAGAAGCTGCTTTGCAGTGGCCCCTTTTGCAGGTGGAAAGGCAGCAAATGTGTTTAAATATAAAATTAATCAGCATCAGAGCCCCAACAAGACAGCTTTATTTGCATGGAAGCTCTGCAGGAGAGTGGCACACCTCTGTGGCGTTTTTGCTCAGCCACCTGTATGCAGCAGGCCTACTGGATCTCCACCCAGCTGGGAACTGCAGCAGACTGCCTTGCCCCTGTGAGACTAAACGAAGAATAGATGGCCGCTGGGGGATTTTTGTGTGAACAGGAGACCAGTAAACCAGTAAGACTTTGAGGAAAAAGAAGATCTCCAGAATCATACACAAATATATAAATCAGAGTGCAATACACTCTGCACATTTAAAGAACTGCTGAGGATGCTTTTCAGATACAGCATCTGGTATCCTAAGAATTCACATGTAAATTAGGGGTGTGGGTGACCAAAGACCCTTGTAACCCTCAGCTGTTTGAATATGGTACAATTTGAGAGAAGTGTGTGACTCTCAAAAGTTTAGGAAGAGCTTGGACACCATATCCAAGTGGACGGAGAGTTTTAGGACAAATAGGGGCCGATTTTCATGGGACCCTTTTCATGTTGCTTATTCACAGGAACAGCTAGCATAGAACTCCCCCTCTTTGCCAAGGCAGAATTCAGCAACAGGTACAGCCGTGAGGACTGTGAGGAAGCGCTCTGCCTGGCTGCAGCAGAGGGAGAGGGAAAAAGCACGGCCTTTCTTACCGCACAAATGAGAGTGCAAGCCTGTTGCCAGGAACATCGTTTTCGTGATCTTTGTACATTACTTAGAAAATGTTAGGATGATGCTTCAGTGAGAGAGCATTCCTATGGACCCTTGGGGAGTCTCCCAAGGACCACAGGATTGCTCCTACAATCCTGCCAAAGTTGCTGGATTTTGATCTTGGAAGGAGGAGCTAGAGATCCAACCCGCTGCCCTCACAGCCAGCCAGAGACAACCATGCCTGCTGCCTTTCTGAAGCTGAAAGCTCAAACGCCGAGAGGGAAGAAAGGGATGCTCCAGTGGGTGAGGAGGAGGGCAGGGAGGCCAGAGCACACATCACCCCAGCTCCTTCCAGCACCCTTCCCTTCTCCTGGAAAGTGTGGAGATGAGGCTTGCCTCTTTTGCTCCTGCCACCTTGTGTTTGATCATCTGAGCTTGGGGTATTCCTATTATTGAGGGCACAACTCCTACATTTTGTCTTGGAAGTAAAGCAGAGTGGGCTCAACCCAATGAACCACAGTCTCTTCACTAGCCACCCAAAATAAACGTTTGTTTAATCTAATAGTTCAGAGGAAGCAGCTTCATTTGAAGGAATTGCTTTTCAGAACATTTAGGAAGAGCTTTGCTCCAGCTAATGTCGAAAGAAAGAAGAAAAATTCTTCTCTTGCAGAAGGAAGCAATGTGAAGAGCCTGTTCCCAAGAAGACGCCTTCAGCCCTTCAGCTCACCATATCCAAACATGAACCTGTTGCTGCAGGCCTCTTTTTGAGTAAGGCTGTCAATCACTCACAACAGGTATGTCCATGGAAGAGATGAGCTTAAAAGAGCATCTGACACCCATATGGAACAGTTTAGAGGGCCACCTGCTGTGACTCAGACAGGATTCTCAGCTTACAAATCACAGAAAGTGCTGACAAATCACAGATGTCTACAAGGTCACTTACCAGAGGGACCGTAACTTGCAAGTTGGGCTCATCACTCCCTCACAGAGCTGAATCACCCCTTCATCACGAAGTTTGTTGCTGCCTATATGCAGTTCTTTCAAGGTCCCGTTCACGGCAAGAGCAGAGCTAATGCTCTGGCAACAGGCCGAAGTCAGACCACATTCTCTTGCCCTGCGGTAGACAAATAAGGGCATTGCTGAACATCCGGACGCTTGGAAACCCAGGTGGCCTTCCCCCAGCATCTACTCCTGTTTTCCCAGAAGTCTGCCATTTCTTTAGGACGTTCAGCAGCTAGTTTTCAACAAGGGCTATCCTGACAAAAAGGCGGAAGGAGCCCCGGCTCCATTCCCTCCCGCATGAGCCCAGAACCCAAGCAAGCCTTGCTGCTCCTCTTCCAAGGGCAGCCCTCCATTCTGTGTGCTTCAGGCTTTCACCCCATGGAGGCCTCAGCTGCAGGAGGACCAGGGAGCAGGGAAATTGAGAACCCTGACACTGTTTCTTTGCTATAGGACAGCCTTTCCAAATCTGGGGCCCTCCAAATGTATTGGACCACAATTACCACCACATTGGGAGTAGTAGTTAAATGCATCTGAAGGATCCTGGGTTGCAGGAGGCTAGTATAATACAGAAGGCTAGAGAAGAGTTGATTAAGTAGGCCTTTGCTGGCAACTTGACTGGCTGGAGAAGAGTTGCCTAGGAAGATCCTTGGAACCAGAGGCCAGGCAGAAGGGTCTGCAGAAAAGCCCCTTAAGCTGTACTTCCCCCTTCATCATCTACCCTCAAGTTGCAGACCCATCCTGTTAAATAAAACACCTCACTGCATTTAGGAACCCAGGAAGCAGCTGCAAAAGAAGCCATTTGTGAGCTTACCACAGTGACTCAAGCTTGGTGTTCGGACTCTTCAGTCCTTGACAAATGATGTCCATGCCTTCATCTTTTATCTCATTTCCAATCAGGTTCAACTCCCGAAGAGTCTCTTTGGTACTGATGACATTGGAGAGCTCCTTGCAGCCAGCAGCCGAGATGTTGCATTCCCATAACCTGAAACAGTAATGAAGGCACTATAGCTCTTATACCACAAGCAAGAACCATTTGAAACCCTTTAAAGTCCACAGGACGTTGGCAGAATGTGTTCTAACATGAAGAAGACCTCCTAAGAAACACGCCCTTCATTTGTATTAAGCAGACGTACCAGAGATTCCCAAGAATGAACACAGACCAAGAGCCCTGTCCCTTTAGGAATGCACCTGAAAGGTCTGACAGGTTCACCTAGACAGGTATGTAAAATTTGGATTTATGTCCCATATTTGCATGTGCTTGTACCTTTCCCTAGGAAATGCAAAATTACAGCAAAACTGATGATGAATGAAATGTTGTCTGGGGAATGCTGGGAATTGCAGTGCTGCCCCTTGACAGGGCGCTAGGTGGCAGAAGACTGATGGATGCTCAAAATACACTTTTGGAAAAGGCTGATTTGCAGATGGAATTCAACCTACGCAGTATTCACCAAAAACTGTCATTTGCACTAAAGGAGCACATTTTCCAGAGGGTGAAAAACAGGTCTGTGGGACTCCAGGCTGAAAATCCGAGCTGTGCGCATGGATGCAAAGAACAGAGATCAAAGCTTCCTGGTTGAAATATAGGGCTAAACTAAGGTCTGCAGGAAAGGTCCCTTTGAGGACACCATCACGTCTGTTAACTGGGCACACCTGAAGGGCCTTACTCCTGTTATCACCCCCAAACTCTGGCACACACTCCTCCAAGAGTTACAGTCAGTGCCCACCCTCTCTCTCCTCGCCTTCAGAGGGACACAAAAATGCATCAATGTGGCCTTTCAAAACGCGTAGCTGTAATGTTTTAACTGTTTTTAAATTACTACCTTGATGGCTTTTTAAGGGTTAAATGCAGAAATGTTAGCAACAATTAACCTGACTCCTGGACTAGTTGTTCCACTGCCTGCAATGCCTGATTTGGGCAGTCTGGCTATCCAGTAGGGTCTCCCCACCCACTGCTGAGAAGTTCTTGGCTTACGCTGAGGAACCTCAGCATGAGCCAAGATTGTGTGCAGTAACAGCCTGCCTTTGATGAGCTCCTGCTCCAGATGAGGCACTTACGACAGCTTCTCTATTTTGCAGCTTGGCTCCAGTACACCCCGACACAGAAGTGCTATTCCTGCATTGCCAATCTTGTTCTCGCCTATGTAGAGCTCTGTCAGGCACGGTTTTGCACTGAGGACAGCGCTCAGCTTCTCACAGGCCGCTTCTGTGAAGCCACAGTTCTCCAGGCTGCAGATGAACAGAAGCAAAAGACAGTGCTGAGAATCATTTTGCTGGAGAGCAAGCCACAAGTAAGGTTTTATCCAGCTCGACTCCCACAGCTCCCACCCACTGGGTTTAAGGCAACCATGGCATTAAAAAAAATAGTTTTCTTAAAAGAAATAAAGTGCAGAACGAAAGAAAAATGTAGAAGAAAAATAAGAATGCCAAGGGATCTTGTGCAAAATTAACATACAAATTCCCTCAAACCCCAAAATTTCTATCTTTCTGTCAATTGGTACTTTGTTGAAGCTCACAGAAAAGATACAGTTCTCCAAACCAACAAATTTTCCCATCACTCTGAATCAATTATAAATTATCAACAATATTTTAACAAGCTGCCTTTTGTTCTATATTATAATAGAATTTCCATTTATCATTAAATTCTTCAATGGGTCTTCTGTTTAAGTAATTAGTTAATTTTGCCATCACTGCATACTCAGCCAAGTTATTTTTCCAACCTGTAATTGTTGGATATTCTGCTGTTTTCCATTTAGAAGCAATGGTAATTCTCTCTACAGTTGTCATATATTTAAATAACTCTAACATATTATTTGAAAAAAGTCTCTGGCAGAATATTCAAAAGCATATGCTTAGCACTCATAGGAAAGTTGATTTTAAAGGGTATTTTTTAATTTCTGCATGTATCAACTTCCAAAATCTTTTAATTTTATCACAAGTCCACCACATATAGTAGAAAGTTTCATCTACTTCTTTACATTTCCAACATTTTCCATTATAATTCTTGTCCATTTTTTCTATATCTTTTGGGGCAATATACCACCGAAAAAAACATCTTATACCAGTTTTCTCTTAGTGCTTGACTGGTTGCAAATATAATATCTTTTTTCCATAAAGCTTCCCATTGGCAGGATGATATTTCATCTCCAAGGTTCTGTGTCCATGCTATCATACATTTCTTAACTTTCTGAGTTTCAGCTTCAAATTGGAGTAATTGCTTATAAAGTCTTCCTTCAGATGATCGTTTTGTTGTGTAATCAGCTTTTCACATTCTGTCAGGTCTCTTACAGTAGCTTCCCCTGACTGGATTTTCCCTTTCAATCTTGAAATGAACTGGTAATAAACAAGTCATTCTGTATTTTTCTCTTCATCTTTTAGTTGCTGTCAAGTTGTTCACTCATCCTTGTTGATCAATCATACCACCATAGGTTCTAAGATCATTGTTTTTCCTTAAATACTTTCCATATGCTTCAACTAGGGACATCAAAGAAGAAATTAGAGGGCTAATTCTTCTTATCAAATGCCAAATTTTTATTAAAAAACTCAACTCCAGAAAATGACTTAATATAAATTTGGGGAAAAAACTGGAGAACTGGTTATGAATTTCCTTCCCCACATATGTAATTTCATACATATGAAATGTATGACATTTCACCTGTTTTTTTCACCCATTTTTTCACCTTTCCATTTCTCTTTTAAGACAGTACGCTCAGTATCTTCTATGTTTATTTGCATGTTTAAAATGTTTTTGTTTGAAAAATCTCAACTTCTTTTGTGTCTCTTCTGTCTCTGTCATGTCTAGTTGATTTTTTAGTTGTCTAAGTTCAATTAAGGTTGATTTGTCTTATAATTTCTTATAATGAGCTTCTAATATTTGAATTCATTCCAGAAGAGTAATGGATAAAATCAGAGTATTAGTTACTCTTTTAACAATGTTACATTTATTAGTTGCACTCTATTTTAATATTGGTTTTTGTTATTAAAATATTACTGTGAATTAAGAAAAATTCTCAGAAAATTAATCAAAGTTGTTGAAAAGGTTTCAATCAGTCCATCAGCAAATAGGAAACTTTTCTTCTGTCTCATTTTTTTCCAAGTCCAGCAGATGGTGATGATAGGCCACAATTCATTTTACTTCTGCATTATAAGCTTGAAAGCCTGGTACTCCAGTACCCCTTCCATCCCCTCAGACAAAACTGGGGAGTGGGTGGTCCATGAATCTTCATTATCTTTGCAGCAAAATAAAGCTCTCCAGGAAGTGCAGATCAACTTTCAAAATGAGACATGTGCAAATTAATCTGGAAGCATCAAGAGCCACAGTACATGAGATACGCTTCCCTGGCTTCACTCTCTCAGTAGTTTCTTGTCAAAGAAATAAATTGACAATAAAACAAAGAAGAGCACCATTTCTCACCAGTCATATCAAGGTCAGTCCTCCCCATCCATAAGTCTTAGCCTCTTAAACAGAAGTAACAAATATCTTTATGGCTGTTACAGTCTAATTAAAGTTCAGATAGAACACCGCTAATCATCAGGAAACTTTCTGTTTCAAAGTATTTCCAGATACACAAACAGAAATGCCTCTGAAGTCTTAACTGCAGCAAGTTGAAGTCATATTCCCTTGGCTCAAAACATAAAATAAAAAAGAGGAGAACATTAAAAGAGGAAGCTTATAAAAAATATTGGGGAGGTTGAGTCTGTGATGCTTTTCAGTTCACCTAATCTGGCCATCTTGTCTTCATCATTGCTGGGCTCAAAAGTCTTCAAGCTCACCTGTCATTTGGAGAGGGGAGAATTCTCAAACATTTTATAAATATCTAAGTGAGATAAGATAGTGGAGCACCGCAGGGTGCTGCCAGAAGGGACACCATTCCCCAGGAAGAGAAACCATGGCTTTTTGATTTCCTGCAGGCTGCAGTTTCATTGGCCTCCTTAAAGTCTATGAAGTGTGTTTCTGGGTCTGGGAGTAGGAGAACATCAACACCCCCACCCCTTGCTCCACTACCTCCATTCAAGATAGCACACTACAACTGCCGGTTCTGAAGTTTAACAGGAAATTAACCATCCTGGGTGTCAACGAGCTTGATGAGCAGAGAAAAGGAGACTCTACTCCCACGCAGAGGTTTCCCTCAATTTAGGGCAAAGAACATTGCCTTCCCCACTAGCCTTCCCCACTCTCTGCAACCCCAAGTTCTTAGCACAGAGGCACTCCCAGAACCACTCCATCTGCTTCTGCCTGCTGGAGTAGGTCTTCTGATGCCTTCATCTTCTATTACTCCTGCAGCTGGACCGGGCACTCTCGGGGCACTGCAGGAAGCAGAACCAGCTGGGGCTGCCTTGTCCATCCCGAGGTTGTCAGGGAAAGTCCAGCTGACCCATAGCCCTGCGCCCCTTCCACGAGCCCCCAATGTCATGTCCTCACGCCTCTTCCCTCGACCCACTACCCTGTTTTCCATGTCTCTCCTGCCTGCTGCCACTGTCGTGCGCTCTGCCACTCCTCCTCCTCTCCCTTCTCCCGCCTTCCCTTTCCTCTCGTTCCCAGTCCTGCCCTGGCCACTGTGTCCAGGTGCTCCTCATCTGCCACAATCAGCATTGTGGCAAGGCGGGTGCTTAGCTCTGCCCCACCTTGCCTGCTGCCCTGTATCTGAAGACCCAGGCAAGAGGGGAGCCACTCACACAGCTGCATATGGTCCCTCACTGGGCACCAGGTGGGAAGCGGTGAGCCTCGCTCACTCCTCACCGAGTACTGCAAGAGTTAGCCACAAAGCCCTCGCCAAGGGCAGGGCATCAAGAACTGCGGTACTGTTTACCATAGGAGGTGTAATTTTAGGAGACAAGCTAACCTCCTGAAAGAATTTTCTCAAAGGCAGCTTCAAATCTCCTTACAGAATCTTTTATAATGCTTTGAATGCAGCCACACCTGCATTTGACAAATCACATGAGCTGCCAGGACTTTTGCTTTAAGGGTCACATTAACAGAGGTGGCAGCAAGAAGCCCTTGTTACCCCATTGCTAGTCTACTTTTTCTAACTGGGACCAGACCCTATACGTTAGATGCAAAAGAACCATTTTAAGAAGCAAAACTCATCTTTCCCAGAGGAATACAACAACATGCAGAAACTATACCTTACCGATGATGAACAAGGTAATCACGACATGAAGGAATGGCTCCAATAAAGGCCAAGCTTCCAGAACGGTGACATGCAATGACATACAGAGGTGGCAAGGGCACTCCATGCCCTAGAATATCCTAACCAGAACTTACCCAAATTAGGCTATGGTAAGTCTCCTTCTACACCAGTTGTAAAAAATGGATGTTGGGCAAGCAAGCTTTTGTATTCAGCCACCAGGTGCTTGGGGAGTTATGAACATCTCCAAGAAATTCCTACCTCAACTTCATTAGCTTTAAATGCTTCTATTCCAATGAGAGAGGTCAATTCACACAGCAGCAGGAGCAACACCCAAATCACAGCAGACTGCAGCAAGAGCAGCAAGATCTGACCCTGACCAACCAGCAAGAACTTATGACAACCCACAACTTGCCTATGAAAAGCCACTTCAGTCACCTGCATGGCACAGAGGCCACTGGCACAATCCCAGGTAGCAAGGCTAAGCCATAACCAGTGTGGAGCCAGTTTGGTGTAGTGGTTAAGAGCACAGGACTGGGTCTCAGGTGATCTGGGTTCTAGTCCCTGCTCAGCCATGGAGCCAACTGGGTGACTTTGGGCCAGTCACAGACTCTCAGCCCAACCTACCTCACAGGGTTGTTGTTGTGGGCATAAGATGGAGGAGGAGAATGATGTAAGCTGCCTTGAGCCCTTTGTAGGAAAAAGGCAGGATATAAATCGAAAAACAAACAAACAAACAAATAAATAACTTACTGCAGGGACCGCAGGTTACAATTGGGGTCCAGCATGCTCTGGAACAGAGACGCCACTCCTGTATCTTCAAACTTGTTGTTGCTGAGGTTGACTTCCTTCAGAGATGGCTTGGTGCGCAATACATTGCTGAGCATCTCCACAGCTTCTGCTGAGACTTCGCAGAAGTCCATACTGTGGGAAAAGAGAAGGGGGAGGAGGAATCCCACAGTTAAGAACAAGAATCCAAACCCAAGCTTCCTGCTTCTTGCTGAACATACGTCTAGGGCAGCCTTCGCTACCATGGTGCCCTCCAGAGTGTTAGCCTACAACTCCCATTATCCTCAACTAGCACAGGAGATGACAGGAGCTGAAGACCTACATGTCTGGAGGGCACCCATGTTGGGGTCTAGAAACACACATTTAACCTTTCACTCAGCAGTTCTGCTATGTATATATTCACACATTTAACATTCTCAGAAATGCGATGTAAATCCAGGGCTGAAGTTCACTACAGAAATACTGTGTGTGTGTGCGTGACAGAGAGACAGAGACAGAGACAGACAATATGTATGTATGCATACCTCATATGGCATTACAAGCCACTTTAGGGAAAACTTCCTGCGAGGGAAGGGGTTTTCTTGGTTGTTATTTATCTGTCAGCTGTTCCATCCAACTCCACAAAGAAGATCCAATACCACAGTGAGCTGTGCCAGATGTTCCAAAAAAAGGTATGCTCTCTAACCCAAGACATCTTTCCAGGCCAGATGTACATGTTAAGAAGTCCTGCAGTTACTTACTGAAGGCTCTCCAGCTGACAGGATGGATCCAAGAGTCCCTGGCACAACTCTTTAGCACCAGCTGAGCCAAGGTTGTTGTCGTTCAGCTGCAGCTCAGTCAGGCCTGGTTTGCCACTAAGCAAGACTCGGAGACTCTTACAGCAGCCTTTAGTTAGGTTGCAGTTTCGTAGCCTGGAAGAACAATTCAGAATAAAGTGAGCTTTTCCTAGAATTCACAATTTTCTTCTACTGGCTGTATCTTTCATTTGCGGTCCTACAGAAGCATCTAGAAAAATCTCTGAAAGATTACTCAACAACAATGAAACAGTGGTCAGATTGAGCACTTACTCTAAGGCAGGAAGAAATAATCCTGGGCCACTGGCTCAGCCAGTTCCCAAAGGGAGCATCATGGAAGGTCATGCTAACGTAGATGTAGAGAACTTCACCTACTGAAGGGACCTCAGGGTGCTGGTTGAGTGCAGGCTAAACATGAGTCAGCAGTGTGATGCAGCGGTCAAGAGGGCAAACACCACCCTTGGTTGCATAGCCAGAAGTGTGGCTTCTAGATCGAGAGAGGTATTACTACCACTCTATACGACTCTGGTACGCCTGCAACTGGAGTATTGTGTTCAGTTTTGGGCCCCTCATTACAGAAAGGATATAGCCAGGTTGGAGTCAGTGCAGCGTAGGGCCACAAGGTTGGTGGCCGGGTTGCAGGGGATGGGGTATGAGGTGAGACTGAGGGAATTGGGTCTCTTCAGCCTGGAGAAGAGGAGACTCAGAGGGGATATGTTAGCGACATACAGGTATGTGAGGGGATGTCACATGGAGGTGGGTCGAGACCTGTTCTCCCCTGCAGAGGAAGGCAGGACACGTTCCAACGGAGCAAAGCTCAGGGAGTCAAGGTTCAATTTAGATGCCAGGAAGCACTTCCTGACAGTCAGGACCCCAAGGGTGTGGAATGGGCTTCCATGGGAGGTCGTTGAGGCCCCATTGGTGAGGATGTTCAAAGATAGGCTAGACATGCACATGGTGGGCATGTCATGAGCGAAGCTGGCTGGAGCCGGGGGTCAGACTAGATGACCCGGGAGACCCCTTCTGACTTGCTCTGTTTCTCGGTTTTACTGCAGGGATGTGCAAGTGGGTCCCCAAGTGATTTGATCTGCCACTCTCTCCTTTACTCACTCTAAGCCACATGGACTTGGGCTGACAGGAACTTGAGGCCACCAACACTGGAAGAGCTACAGACTGTTCCACCTGATCTAATCCAACATAAGCCACTATGAATTGCAGGAGATTTACCATAGTTTCTGAAGCTTGCAACTTGAATTCAGCAATCCTTTGCACAGCAGGTCCACCCCAGCATCTTGCAGTTCATTATTGTTCAGCTTCAGCTCAGTCAGGGTTTGATTGGTCTTCAGAACAGAGGCGAGATCTTCACAATTGCTAGCCACCAGACTGCAATCATCCAACCTAAGAAAAAATAATGAGATCTAGTTAACCAATTCAATAATGCATTTATCATCCATGACTCTCTTTTCTCCCAAGATGCATCAGAGGACTTCCAAAATATTTAAATCATTTGAATAAAATCTAGTAGATTAAAACAAAAACAAAACCTCTCTGTCACACAACATGCCAAAACCAAGGAGGTTTTAAATTAGTGGCAAGTTTCTTGCATCTTCCAAGCAGTAACTGGGAGCATCAAGAAACAGAAAGCCAGCATGCACATAGAGAATTGGCTCAGACAAGCACCAGCAGCTCATAGATTGCTAGCTGTGAGCAGCATCCAAAACTCAGGACTGAGTTCTGCTCGTCGTAGACTGAAATTCTCCCTTGGTCACTTCCCATGCACAAGAACGTCTCTAACCGGGAAGGAAATTTTCATTCCAATGGCGGCCACTCTACCCTGACAGCACCACAACCAAATGCTGCTACTTGTGCCTCCGCAACCAAAGCTAATGTACAAGACAGTGCTTGAGATGCATCACCACATTTGGGACAGAAAACCGGAATAGCTCTATTCTTCTTTAAAGGCTTAATAAAAAGAGGGCGAACACCCCTAGCTAAGGCATCTTCGCATGAAGAGTTTAACCTGCTGCATCTTCCATTTTCATTATGCATCCTTTACATGCCCACCGTCTGTATTTCTGTGCCTTTCTATATATTCTATTAGCCAACCACAAGGTGGCGCTGTAGTACACTGTGGTACAGCACATTCCCCACTTTTCACTTTTTTTTGTTTGTTGCCATCTGAAATTTAATACCTAATTCTCTTCACTCTAAAAAACTTTAAACGGGCTAGAAAAATGGGAGAAGCCCTGGAGGACTTTCACACTGTGAAAAGGCCCTACAAACGTCTGTGAGTGAAGGATTGCAAGTGTACAATAAATGCCTTGTGCAGAGAACCCAATTAGATCCCTTGAGAAGCATCTCCAAGTCACGCAGGTGTCAGACAGGCGCTACTGTTTTACGTACCTAATGGTTTTGTACTGGTTCAGCGATGGAATAAGTTCTTTCCATTTTGTCCCAACGAGTTCTTGACACTGCAGGTCAAGGTCCATTTTTGAAGAAACAGCTGGAGAGGAAATGGAGGGAAAGTATTATTTCCGCACAACAAACAGAGAAGTCCATGGTTCCCACCCGAGCTCCTGGTCCCCTTTGTCTGTAACATTACAGCATTCCTAGCTGCAAGGCAGAATGTCTCAAGAGAGGCCCACCCTTGCTCAAGAGTCCTTGTGTTGAAAGACCCTTTTATCGTGCCACTTCACCCACAGAGGACTCCACCCAGGAGGACTCTTTGCAACACTTCTCAGGGAACACAAGAATTGCATAATACTTTTGGTTATCCCCAGGCAGTTGGTTTTAGAGGATGTCCTCTGCAGCACACCTCTGAGCATTTCTGAAGAAATGGCCCCATTCAGAACAAGACTGTACCTCAGTTTCATTTCAGAAGTCTTCTGCAAGCAGTCAATACAGAACTCTGGCCATATTTTAGACTACAGCCCTATCTACTGCAGGTTTTCTCTCTCACACACACACATATGCACACACTGAACACATTCACTGTGTGTGGCCTATAGATTTGGAGGAGGAATGCAAAAAGAAAAAACAAAACAGAAAAAAGATTCCCCGCCCATGAATTACCGCAAGGTAATGTACACATTTGTATTGAAAGAACAAGTGAACTGCAACTTTCAGACATACTGACCCAGTTCACATAATCACCATGGTATTCTAAAGCTGCAGTGAATTCTGGGCACTATTTGCCTAATTTCCTGCCTGGTCCAGATAGCTGTGTTCTTCAAACTCCCAGCAGCATGGGTTATCTAAAGGAGAAATAACCCATCAGCAAGCCATGGGCTATTTGAAGGTTTTGCCCCTTCAGTAAGCTATGCTGCCCAGGTCTGGATGACACAAGCTGTACCCTGAAGGGTAATTAAGCAAATGAAACCTGGCATGTACTGGCATACACTGCAGCTAAAAGATGCCTCCTTTAAACTGCAGTAATCATGTGAATTGGGCCATTAATTACAATAAGCAGGCTCACTCTGCAATTGTGGAACTTGATATTAAATGCAGATTTCCTAAACTTGAGTATTCCTGGTGCCTGTGTGCTTATCAAGAGCGCCAAAGGATGATCAGCTTGAACACAAGCAGGCAACACAGGGAAGTGTACAATGAGACAATCTGCATGATCAAGCAGCCCACCATGGCTTAACATGAGGCACTGTGTGCTGCCAGCCCCATTCAAGCCTCAACTGCAGCTTGTCATGCTGTCTGAACCTGGGGACTGTGGGTTATGTGAGGGTTAAAAAGTCCTTTGTGTAACCCTCATGTAATCCACAGGCTCCAGGTTGAGACAACTGCATGAACTGAAGCTTGAATATTCAAAAATCAGCCAGCCCATGCGGGGGCTTACAGTAGTTGTTCTAGGCTCTCACATAACCCACAACAAGCTGTTTTGCATGACATGAGATGCTACGGCATGTGCCTGGTGCAGCTTACACAATTAAAATGGCAGCCAGCAAACCTCGTGGTCACTGTGGCTTATTACAACATGCAAACTAGCCTGGCATGTTTTTGCTTAAAACAGGTACAGGACACTCTGACTTTGAATAGAATGTGAGTTAGCTTTGCGAAATTACTAATTATGTTTTACTGGAATTGCTGAGAAGGCTTTTGAAAAACTGTTAGCCTACCAATCTCAAAACAATATAGGTTGTCTTGTTATGCATTGTGATATATATCTGAAAATGTTTAATGCTACCATCATTAAGAATTTGAAGATGTAAATAAGTAAACAGTAATAACTGTATTAAAGGGAAGATACAAGATTTACAAAGAATCCTGAATAACTGGCGTAATTAAAAAAAAAAAAAGATAACTTGAATGGTATCCAAAGAGAAAATACAGAACTAAAGCCCCATCACTTGCGTCAAAAATTATTCTGAGTAAGGAACAAGTGTGGGACTGCAATGTGAGCCAGGAATTATCTTCTGAAAGGTGTGAATCAGATTTTACTAGAAAACATAGGGGTAACTTTTTAGGAATGTTTAGTAACAGTGTTTAAGGTTGTGGGCCCCAGTTCATGGGACAACAGCTCATATTAGCTATGAGGTAATCTCTGGACAAAAAGGTATAATTGTGTGCTAACTTTGGAAGGAGGAAGTGTCTTACTGGAAACGGACCTGTGTACCTGTTTGTTGAACAGTTGCAAAACTGATAAGAAACATGTTACTTAAAAGAGACCTCTTTGAGTTATTAGAACTAGAAGTCAAAGGAAAAGAAATTTTTAAGGAAATAATATTTCTTGTTAACTATTAAGCTTTTAAAATTTTCCTGTTTTTCTTTATAAATCTGTATGTTTTCCTTTTTCTTTATACATGAAATGTCATTATTTTATGCAAGTTCTTTTTAATTACTAAAAAGGAAAAATGGATCCAGCTCATCATTGTTAGTATGAAATGAAAAATGGAACCCACCAAGAATATTTGCTCTATTGCATTTTTGTAAGACCCTACTACAGGTAGTTAACTGGCACTCAAAGTCTACTAAACACTGCAGTCCAAAAGTCACAAGCCAAATCTGTAAGAGGACAGCAGAACTAGCAATGAGTTTTAAACACACCCCAATTTCCCTGATCTAAATCACTTGTCAAAGCTGCTACTAGCTCTATGCACCTTGGGTTTTCCACCCGTGGAGCTAATTACAAATCTGAGGGAGCTGATTTAGACTTGGGAAGAGGGAGAGTTACCACCCCATGTGTATACTGATGTATTAATACAATGACAATTTCACAGATCCATCACATTATATCCAGTTTGGTTCCAAGGCTTGTCCTGTGCCCAGATTCCTGGTGTTCCTTGCAGTTCCTCCACATTGTGATCAGATAAGAGTGATTAAACCTCATCTCTGCAGGGATGCCAGGCTGGTGTTGCTACTATCAATGCATGGGAACACTCACCATTGAGTTTGGTAAAGAACTACTTAATTCCTAGGTCCCCCCACCCACAAGAAATTTACCAGTTCAATTTGGCATAAACTTAAATAAAGTGGGTCAAGATGAGCTAAAAAGAGACTTTCCTAAAAGCTGACACACAATAGATGAGCTGACAAAGAAAGAAATTTCAACAGCTCCAGTAAGCCCAATGCAAATGCCCAACCTAGAAACTGCCTGATTGGCTCTATGCAACATGTTGCTCCATAGAAAGTTTTTGACAGAACTAATACAGAAACAGACAGAAACAATTTCCTCTCTAGATGCATGGCACCGGTTATTCATGTGAACTGGAGGACTTGAACTATGCTGTCCTGAAACCTAACAACATTACATAGATTTTACAAAGCAACAGCTGTATAATTAGGGTCAAACTACTCCTTATACAGAATTATGCGTAACAATGCTTCCTCTTTCTTTCTTATATGCAAAGCAGCTGCTGGAAGTGGCAATCAGGAATGGCAAGATGGATGAGCAGTTCTTAACCCTTTCCCCTCTGTGCTGTTCAAAAATACCTTTAGCATGGCATGTATATACATGGGTACTAAAAACACCTGGGAATGCCATATCTCCATACTTGCCTCCCCTCCATTGTCAGCAATGATTTTGAATATAAACAGCAGAAGGGTCAGGAGAAATCACCCCAACCCAAACATCTCCGGGCACCTTCTTCACGATTTAGATGCGTCATGATCTTAGAAGCAGGAGCTCTGTTCAGTACTTCATCTGAGGTTAGATACCATAACTAAGCAACTCCTCCTTGCTTTCTCTTATCAGTGAGGTTTAGTTATTGGTTTCATGATCCTCACCCAATACTTGAGATGCCAACATTCCCTCAAGTATGCAGGACCAACCCTGCGGCTTGCAGTGCCAATGACTGCGTATCATCTTGCTCAGTGCTTTGAGTTTCTTGGAGGCTTTTCATTTCAGGAAGGGAGCAGCATTAAGAGCCTCCCTGCTTTAGCAGGCCAAGAAACGCTTCATGAAAAGTAATCTATGGAAAATGTCTGTGTTCTGAACTTCCGTGTTCTGTACTCAATGGTTAATCCTGGTTAGACTTTAAGTGTTCCACTAGGACCTCCAGGGTTACAAAGAAGCCTCCTCTCTTCCCCCTGGGTAAGCTCTACATTTTGCATTCCCAATTGTGGATATGTATTCACAACATTGTTTCTCACTTACTGTTAGCCAGGAAGAAACCAACAGATTTTGGACACGCCTACCTCAACATGTGTCTAAGTTGTGCTAGACTGCAACTCCCATTATCCTCAGGCTGCATGAGAGTTGGCTGCATTGACCTGGAATGATGGGAATAACCATCCAACTTACTTGAAATGCAGTGGAAAGCTGGTCTAGACACAACAGTTAATACTCACTTTTAGGCTGTATTCCTTTTGCCTCTCTTTTATTTTTAACATTATAATTAACATTTATATCTCACTTTTCTTACAAGGACTCCAGGCCCATGAATGCCGCCATCCTGATCCTCCTCTTATCCTCACAGCAAGCCTGTGTGGTGGATGAAGCTGAGATGCAGGGACTGGGCAAAGATCACCCAAGGAGCTTCACAGCTGGGTGGGAGCTAGAACCCAGATCACCAATACTCTATGTCTGTATATGCTATAAAATACCAACAAGCTCCAGATGATTAAAAGAAAAATGGGCCAAGCTGTAAGTGACCACCCATAGGAAGCTGTCAGTTATGTACAGATGATGACCTTTCACTTTGACTAGCGGAAAATTACTGTAAATGGCGTGGTCATAGCCAAGAGAATGCAGATCATGTAGCCAGTGACAGTTAGATCTTGTCAATGGGATCAAACTGTCAGTATTGTGTTTTGACTTCTAAAAGTGACTTCTAGATGCATCCATCACAATCCTCATGTTTAACCACCAAGATTCAGTTACAGTAACAAGTTTATACTGAAAGTTAAGGTAAATGCTCTTGAAGCACAAGGTGTTTTACAAAATAGCTTGCACTTTCAATAATACACAAGAATGGGCCAATTAACAATGCTGGCAGTCGCTGTTATTTTTCTGCAACCCCAGTGTGAAAGTTGAAAACAAGGGATTTGTCTCATAATTTAGGGCACAAACCGAGAAGTGTTTAGAGAGAAAAAAAAGTCGTACAACTCCTAGCATGGCAGCATGCTGAGAGTTGTAGGACTTTATGTCATCTAAACATACATATGGCTGTCAAACCCCTAACAAATACTCCCCCTTTTTTGGTGGGGGAGGGGGTGTGCCGGGAGAACTAAAACCAAGCATTGTGAAACAGGTTGTGAACTTTTACGTCCATGCCAAGAACAAATAAATGAGAACACAGTTCAATTTCCATGTCAGGGCACGAGCAACCTCCAACAATAGGCATCAAGAAATGCCTTCCACAAGCATTCTGAGCTGAAAAGGACTGCAGAATTCACAAAAACTCAGAACAAAACCTTTAGCCATGGAACGGCGTAAAATAAGCCCAGAGCCAGCAGCTGAATAATGCTAACAAAACATAAAACATGGGTTAGGCAGAACTTAAACAGCATTCTAGAACTGAAACCTCCAAACACATGAGTGACAGACAGCATGACAACCACTCAAGAGGCACACAAGAGTTCCACAACACAGAATAAAGTCTAGTGGCTTGGAAACACATTTTCATCTTTCTAAAGGCCACCCTGCCTTAATGAGGTAATAAATAACCCCCGTCATCCCCAGTGTGACTTTTTCCAGCACATAAACACAAAACATGAAAATCTGAGTCACTGTCCATGCACGCTCTTTGCCCAGTATATTGTTCCCTTAAGTTACCCTTCCCTGACTATCCAGGAGATGCTGGGAATTATAACCCAACGCAATTGGAGAGTACCAGATTGAGGAAGGATGCAGTCATGACATCCTATTTTAAGTCAGCGGTGGGGAGAAGAGCTCTTGCCTACCAATTCCTATAAATAGCAATGAATGGAATTTCTTTCCCTAACATCCAAGAGCGAAGATTCATTCATAAGTTAATATTCAGGGCAGGAGCAACTGTCAGCCCTTTCAGGCAACACCACGCTCCAAAGCAACCGCGGAAGAAAATGGGGATCTTTTCGGCATTCCGTCTCTGCCCTTCCAAGCGTCAGGATTAGTAGTCCCGGAGCTGATTCGCATAAGCCGAATTGGCCTTCTTTCCAACCCTCTGCCAAGACGGCGACCCACGGCCAAAAACAGACATTACTTTAAACGCGCGTCTAACAACTAAGCCATTTCTTATGCGTGTTTGAACAGAAAGAATCTTTGCTCAAAATTAGAGGCAGGACTCCCAATTTGGATCCAGATCCTGCCGTGGAGGGGCGGGGCAGAGGAACGCTGAATATTTGGATAGTTTCCTACACCTTCTCGAGAGTAAAGACGAAAAGACATAGCTGTTAGCCATTCATTCAAAGTACTAATTGTTTTAGTCCCTAGTTTGCTTGGATCCCAACTGAACAAGAGACCCCTTATTAAAACAACGCGAAACACAGCAATCTGAAAAGGCGTGATCTTACCGGATCTTTGGGCGGAAAGTGCCGAGCGAGCGAGCGACCTACTGCAAGAGCCACGCCGCCTTGCGCGCAATAGATACCTCTCCCCCTCGCCTACACACTCCCGCCTAATTGGAGCAGCGCCTGCAAGATCTGCTGGCCACGCCCTTCTCGTGGGCGGTGCCACGAAGCCGCCCTGAGGGAGCCGCGGTGTCCCGTAGGCAAGGTGGGGCTCTCTGCGATCAGGTTTGTTCTCGCCCCAAATGGCCGCGTGGGGTTTTTCCAGAGGTGGCACCGCATGATCCATTTTGGACCTACAGTGCGTGACGCCTAAGCAAACTCCTTTCGAGGGCCGATTACTGAGAGCAGGCCCGCTTTTTAAGGTGCTTTGCGCGGCTTTCTTTCTCTCGCCCTAACTCCAAGTTACGGGCTTGCCACGTGCTTTAAAGCAGGGGCGTTACAGGCAGCCATTCAACGGGCGTAGCTTTCCTTGTCGCACTGGGAGTATCCGCTGCGCCTGTTCAAAGTCTGCCCAGTGGAGAGAGCTGTTAAAAGTAGAGAAATCCTTCCCAGACAAAAGGCACGGTAGGTTGCCGAACTACGTAAGTCTGACATACAGGCTGGGCAAAAAAACTGCGAAGGGAAAAAAGTCCAGACAAAACGAAGCCTTCTTTATCTTGAGAACCTGCTGCTGAAAGTCAGGCATTCTCACATTTTCCTTCACTGCTTACTTCAAAATGGTTTTAAATGGTTTTGCATTTAACTTTGCTGACCACTCAAGACTAGTTTTGCAGCACGATCCTATGCACGTTTAGTCAGAAGCAGGTCCCATTGAGCTCAAACGGGCATAGCACTGCCACCTGAAGAAGTGGAGCCATTTAAACTGACAACTGAGCAGCACTATGCACATTTTGCTGGGAGAGGATGTCCCCTCAGTTTCAGGTTGCTACAAGCGAGAACTGCATTTATCAAGTATTTATCAAGAAGACTATGGGAGGGCAAAATTGACACACAAGCTGCAAAATAGTGGTACTGTTTTCCTTCTCTTTTCTTCCTTCTCTCCACCCATATGTACAATTTCAGGACCTGACTCAGCTTTTTGTATGAGGTATCTGGAGCGAATTACAAAAATTATGTCCTGCTTCTGGCATGCCTTTTAAAACAAAGATCAGAAAAAATGGATCCTTGAGTGAATATGCTGCCACCCACAGAGCCCACATTCTGTTCTGGAGCATCTTTGTAAAGCTTTATCTCAACTGCCACCCCGAGTAGCCTGGTGACTGGGCTCTTGCCCTTGCCTGGGAGTGCTGGGCACCTGCCATGGATCATCCCTTGCCCGGGGCCCACTGCCACGGTCAAACTTCTGCTGCCTCTGCTGCTAGGCCAATTTCCCCTGATGGTCGCTACCTGTGCACCTCCCCTCTTGGAGCATGCAAGTGGTGAGGAAATGGAGCCACTTCTTTCACTTTCCTCACGGCTTCCCCTGTCTGGTTGGTATAGAAAATGGCTTCACAGGGAGAGAATCAGTGAAAGGGTAATAGGGACAGTTGAGGCAGCCCCGAACTTTCCCTGCAGAGGCCCACTGAAGGTATCTTGCCTGAGGGCCTCCCATAAGCTGGTGACTTCTGCAACTCATCCAGAAATCTTCACCACTAGCTATGAAGGAAACCTGAGAGCTTCCTCTTCACGTAACTGCTCCTGGCAAAGATGACACTGCCTGTTATTTTCACAGTATCTAGTTCTTATCTAGTCCTGTTATAAGGAAAAGTGGCAGGCTTGTTCTTTAGTCTTGTGGAATTCAGATATTGTATAGGAAGGAGGCAGTGGAACTGATGTTAAGAAAGAAACCTTCAGTGCTCACCTCTAATCTTCTAGCTATAATTGATTTATTAGAAGCACAGACCATTCCTCCTCTTGAAAACAGGTTCCAGAATTGCTTACAATGCAGTAAAACAGCCTCTGCCCTTGAGTTTACAGTGCAAAACACACACAGCCCAAAAGGAAAAGGCAGAGTGTGTGGGGGCGGGGGAGTAAACCCAGATGCTAGCTGAACCTATATTCACAAATAGCTTTCCACAAACCAGATGCTCCCTCCCAAGTGATGGCAGTGCAGCTGGATGTGAGCCCTCAACCCTCTCAAAGTTAGCAGAAATCTGACCATGTTTTGTCAACTCCTACATGGAAAACTGAAAAGTGAGGAGGGGTGTCCTCTACTTCCGGAGCACATCAACCTGCTGCTTTGGGCAGCTGACAGTTCAAAACAGGTCTCAGCAAGTCTCCAAGAAATTCCAAATTTCCCTGGAAGAGCCCTTGTGAGAGGGAGATTTGGCCTTCTGGAGCCTTGCTCAACTCTACTGCTACCTTGCCAAGCCTGCTACAGTAGGAGAAGTTCAGCGATTGTTCAGATAATGCCTCCACAGCAAGACCACAGGGTGGTCTTACTGTTTTTCCTCACAGAGCAGTTGGTTCTCATGGCCAAAGGGAGAAGAAGGGGATGAAGCCCCAATTCATGAAGTTCAGTTCATGAAAGCAGCAGTGAGTAGCAATGGCTAAGACGGCAGTAAGCAGTGGCGTTTTCTCTACCTTTTGCACAGAATTAGAATGCAGGCATGCGACACAACTTGTATAGAAATTCTTTCACTTACTTAATTCCATGGGATCTACAGCTACTGAGTAAGTTTGCAGCCGATGGGGAAAAACTGCAGCAGCAAGAACCAAAGATTTTCCCTTTGACAGCTTCACTTGCTAAACATGTCTAAAGGTGATCTGGAATACACTACTGTCCCTGTTCCCTTTGTCTCGCAGTTACCAACTGATCCATGCATGAACAGGGGGTATAAGGATATTTCACCTTCCCACGAGGCCCCTAGAAGCTTTTGAACAAAAACAAGGTACAAACTCTTTGCGGAGTTTGAAACCTGATCCTAAATCTGTGTACATTTAAAGCTCACCTATCATTTGAAGCTTGCAGTCAAAACATGGTGATTTATTATTATTATTATTATTATTATTATTATTATTTATCGATTTATATCCTGCCTTTTTCCTACAAAGGGCTCAAGGCAGCTTACATCTCCTCCATTTTAGCCCCACAACAACAACCCTGTGAGGTAGGTTGGGCTGAGAGTCTGTGACTGGCCCAGAGTCACCCAGCTGGCTCCATGGCTGAGCGGGGACTAGAACCCAGATCACCTGAGTCGATTTATCTGTGTGCACAGAACAAACTGCTAGGGAAAGTTGAAGACAGAAGAAAAGAAAGACCAAATATGAGATGGATTGACTCCATAAAGGTAGCCATAGCTTTGAATTTAGAAGCAGGTTATTCTGCAGGGCTTTCATTCATAGGGTTGTCATAAATCCAAGATGACTTGACAGCACATAATAACAACAGCGAACAGCACAAGTATATCAGGTTACTTTTTGACATCTCAGCCATGCATAAACCACTTCACACATTATAGGAGCCTAAATTAATCCTGGCAGAGTAGTCCCACTGAAGTAAAATGGGCTACATTAGACAAAATGGGATAGAACCCAAACACTTCTCTCAAAGTAAGAGAAATCAAGCAATTCCTGCTCCTCACTTGACCATCAGTTCTTCTCATTTAACGCTGAATCTATTTCTAAATAAATGAGCTCTAGAAGCAGTGTGTGCAGCTGTGAGCAGAAAGCTATAAGTGGCTTCTCTTGACTTAGTGCAGTTCAGGCAGTATGGAGAAAGTGCAAGAAAGACAGTAGTTCTGACTGATGTGTTGCCTCTTCCCCCTTTCAGACTCAAGGTTTGGGCCAGAGGAGCTTGAGGAAAGAACGGGGGAATGATGTTCCTAGACTCGGAATGAGCACATCTCTGATATTCCTGAGCTTTGCTAGGGAGTGGGGAAACAGTATTTTCCTCAAAAACGTGTGTGGAGACTGTAAAATGGCATGTAGTAACAGAGAAAGGAAGGAGCTGGGCATTGCTAGCTCTGTACTCTGGGCTCAAATCTTTTCCTCAGGGCCCTGAGTCTCTTCCACAGATCCCTGAGAGTTCATTGGTCCAAACTGAAGGGTTTTTTTCTCAGATTAATCCCCAAGCAGGGGACAAGTTTCAAGGGCCAGAGAAATTGGGTAAGGAAGTTGCATGGTGCAACAGAACCCACTCCCAAATTTTCTTCTACATGACAATTCAACTTAGGCAATAAAATATTTCCATTACTTTGCGATGATCTAGGTTAGAGTACAAGTTAACTGAAGAATTTGTTTTGCTTGAGATAATTTGTTTGCTTTGAAATTTTAAATAAATCCTAGATACTGTTTCTATATTTACTTGCAGATGGAATGCAGATTTGTGTCCTATGTGCCTCAACCTCTAATCTTTGAAGTGCCTGGCAAACATACCTCGGAGTCTTGATCCTTATTCTGAAAAAGTGAAGCGGCAGGAACTACAAAGAGTCTGTGAGGGAGGCAAATGCAAAAGAAAAATGACCCTTCAATAGGGCAGCAAGTTGCCTATACAGGCTGTTTATCTCAGTCCTAAACCTGTTTACGTATCTATGCCACACTTGGACCTATAAACTTTGGCTAGATCTTTTTCCTAAGAGACACTGCCTCACAGCCACATATCATATAACTAGACTATGACAATTTTCAAGCTATCACAGTCCTGTCTTAACATTTTGTCTTATTCAGACCATCTAAGCTGGAGGACTCAAGACTTGCTCACGTAGAAGCAAGATGTGCAGCATCAACTATTACATTTTAGCTAAGTGGTACATAAGGCTGCTATGGGATGCTGCAGGGTTTACTGTAGAGTAAGCATTCATGGGATAGGACTGTGATTAGAATCCTAAACTCTTCACCTTAGAATGCACACCAATAAAATCAAGAAGACGTATCCCCAAATAAATGTATTTAGGAACGGGTAGAACCCGCACGATCTTATACATATCTACTCAGAAAGGAATTCCAATAAGTTCTGCAAGGCTTACTCCTAAATAAGTATAAGATTGCAGTATAAGTGTGTAAATCTTAAATTCTTTCATTGTGAAATGAACAGTGCAATTCTAAATGCATGTTTGCTCAGGGGTAAGTCTGAGTTCAGTGTGGCCTACATTTAAGCAAACAGGCACAGGATTTGCAGCATATCTTTTTTCTTTTGTTCATCTGATATCCAAAGGTCAGGGATTGCTTAAAGATGTAGAAAAACATGTCTATCCTGGTTAGTAGAAAGAACAACAACAACAACAAAAACCTGTGACCCTACAATTTAAGCCTCAATCTTGCAAGGGATGTAGGATGCACTTGAATGTATTCCTACTGCAGTCACATGTTTCCGTTTGCATTACCAGAATTTTAAACCAGATTAAAATGATGTGAATTCTATTATACATGTATGGGAAAAGTGAAGAGAGACTTCCTTTTCTTGTAATAGTAAAACAAGGGGTCATCTATCAAAAATTATTGACAGACAAAAAGAAGCACATGGGTAAACTTTGGAATTTGCTTCCTCGGAATGCCAACTTATGATGGCTTAAAAGGCCAATAATTTAGATATCTTTAAAAGGGGATTAGATACATTCATGAAGGGTAAAGCTGCCAAAGGCTGCTAGTACTTATGTATCTACCCCCCAGGATTGGAGGCACAGCTTCTGAATACCAGTTACTGGAAACACCAACCCGAGGGCGCTGTTGCACGAACGTCCCGCTTGCAGGCTTTTCTCAGGTATCTGGTTGGCTATAGTAGGGAAAAGGATGCCAAACTACACTCGCTTTTGGTCTGATACCCGGGGTATTTTTATGTTTAAAGAAAGCTACAGTCAATGAAATAAATAGGATGCGTTTTGTTTGTGCCTGGACTGGGATTATAAACTGACCCGGAAACCTCGCTGAAGAACGGTATGCAAATAGTTCCTTAACAAGACCATACAAAACAAAACAAAAACCGAGCTTTTGCGCCCTTTGTGTCATTACGGACATTATGCAGGGGCGGGGGCGGGAAGAGAAGAGAAGCTCGGAGGATTGTATCCCAAAGCGCCGAAACTCGAGTAGGAGCACACGGGCTGATTTGTAATGCTAGCCCAAGCGGGCTTCAGGAGTCCCATGAGCTGGCACTGGAATGAGTGTGTCATCGCCTCCTGTTGCTAGCCGCGCCCTTTTCCGTTTACTGTGAGAGATCAGGAGAAAGCCCCCCTGCAGCACTTACACCTCTTGGAAAAGGCCCAAGAATGACAGCACAGCGGAAAACGCCGAGGGGGCGCCGCGGCTTTGAAACGCAGAGAGAATAAGGTCGCAATCCTTTGCATGGTCAGACAGCGTTGTAGGACTAGATCCTGTCTTAACACAAGTTGGCTTGCTTGCTAGGCTGCGGCGCGTCAGCTTCCAGGAAAGAGGCATAACTTTCCCTCCAAGCAATCTTTTTTTGCTGCTGTTAGATCAAACAATGAGATGGTCCAGGTACTGATGGCCGCGGGCTATTAGTTCCGCAATCGGTTAGGCTCAGCCCAGCACGAACCCCCTCCCTCCTTTCTTCCTAGGTTTCAGGTTAACAAGCCATAATCGCCAGGCCATACTTACTGCGCAGGGATTTCTTGAAAAGGAAGCTGCTGGGAAGCGCCAGCGAATTACTTCCTACGGTCCGGTTGCTGTGCAACCGCCAATGTTTGGGCTTCCAGCTTATTCCTCAGCGGTGATGCCAAACCCGAGGAAAATGCCAATCCGCTGACGGAGAGAGCGTGAGGTCGGATCCAGGCGTATTCATTATAAGATTAGGGCCAACTGAAGACCGGGAGTAGGGTTACTCTCCAAGAGTTCAATCCAGTGCATGTTTAGAAGAAGAAATACAACTCCCAGCACTCCTTAAACCATTTCCTCCTCTCCCCCACCCCGCAGAGTGTGTGACTAAAGGCGCAATTTAGTCTGGAAGCCTACAACTCCCAGCATGCATTGTGGCCTGAGGCATTCTAGGTGTTGTAGGCTTCCCCTCCCGTCTACTATGTTGAATTACGCCGTAGGTCTGGTCTGCATTAATTTTTAGAGAGACACGCCCTGATTCTAAGCTTAAGTACTCTGAAGTAAGATGAAATCGACAGGACTTAGGTGGGGGAAAGAAGTGGGTGCTGGTTAATAATTTTAACCAAAAAAACCAACGGAAGAATAAGTTTTGATTCCTGGAAGACAAGAGACGAAAGAACCGTCTGCAGAGACAGAAATAACAAATTGTGCAGAGTGTTGGGAAAATTTGGCTAAATCCTGCCTGAAAAGCATTACTTCTGTGTGCTTTTTTGTACTGTGGGATCAAATCCTGTACTTCTCAATCCAAGCAAAGTCACTGTTTCAAATGGCATCCCTCTCCCGCTCCTTTCTCTCACCTTTAGCTGTAAGCTACAGTGGACAGGCCATTCAGTCCAAATATACATTGTAAATAATCATTGTTGGAAGTATCTTCCTAGCCCAGAGGGCTCCATGTGCCCTGGTCACTCAGAATGTTTAGAGCAGGCATGTCCAAAGTCCGGCCCGGGGGCCAATCGCGGCCCGTGTTCGAATTTCAAGCGGCCAGCAGCTTCTTCTCCCCACCAGCTCAGCCTGTCACTCATCCCCACCGGCCAGCGTTTTTCCCTTCACCGCACAGCGGTTCCCGCAGCTGTCCCCTGCTACCTCCTGCTCCTTCAAGGCTGGTGGTCATATTTCACCAGAAGATGGCAGTTGACCTGAGTCAGCACTCTCGCCGCGTGACCCTTGTGACACAAGGCTTGTGTGCCCATTTCTAAAATGGCAACTGTAACTAAAAAAAAGGAAAGTTGACAGCGAGGGCCGCCGCTTCCAGGACAAGTGGAAATTGGAGTATTTTTTCATTGAAATACGAAACAACTGTGTCTGCCTAATTTGCCAAGAGACTGTGGCTGTTTTCAAGGAATTCAATATCAAGAGGCACTACCAGACGAAACATGCTAACTACAACAAGCTAACTGGGAATGAACGCGGCAAAAAATTGAAGGAACTGGAAGCTGCTTTAACGGCACAGCAGCGCTTTTTCACAAGAGCCTGTGAGTCAAATGAAAATGCCACAAAGGCGAGCTACGAGGTGGCAATGCTGATTGCCAAGCACTGCAAACCTTTAACTGAGGGTGAATTTATTAAAGACTGCGTGATGAACATGGTGGAGAAAATGTGTCCTGAGAAGAAGCAAGAGTTTGCCAATGTTTGCCTGGCTCGTAACACTGTGGTATGGAGAATTGAAGACGTTTCATCTGATATTAAGAGACAGAGGCAAAAGGAGTGGAGTTTGACTTTTCTTCGTTAGCCTGCGACGAAAGCACGGACGCATCTGACACTGCTCAGTTATTGATTTTTTTTGAGCGGAGTGGACAATGACATGAACGTGAGTGAAGAGCTACTTGACCTCCAGAGCCTTAAGGACCAAACAAGAGGAACAGATTTATTTGTTTCTGTTTGTTCCGCCGTAGATGACATGAAACTACCGTGGAATAAAGTCACTGGGATTATTACTGATGGTGCACCTGCCATGGCTGGCGAGCAAAGTGGATTATCAACCCTAGTCTGTAACAAAGGAGGCAGGAGAAGAAGGAGGCAAAGCTATAAAACTCCACTGTATTACTCACCAACAAGTTCTCTGTGCCAACATCTGAACTATGATCATGTTATGAAACCGGTGATGAAGGCTTTTAATTATATTCGCTCCAAAGCCCTGTGCCACTGCCAGTTTCAACAGTTTCTACTCGACATCCAGGCTGAATACGGAGATGTTGTGTATCACAATGAGGTAAGATGGCTCAGTCGGGGGTCTGCACTGCAGCGCTTCTACTCTCTTAGGGAGGAAATCGGACAATTCTTGGCAAAAAAGGGACAACCGATGCCAGAGCTATCTGATCCTGTTTGGCTGGCTGATTTTGGATTTTTAGTTGATATAACATAACATCTGAACATGCTGAACACGAGCCTTCAGGGGCAAAATGCAGTGGTAAGCCAACTGTATTCACATATCAAAGCCTTTGGGACCAAGCTGCTACTTTTCCAAAGGCACCTGTCACAAACACAGCCCAATACCACACATTTCCCATCGCTGCAGGAAATAATGACCAGTTTTCCACAGAACAATATGAGTGCACAAATAAGGAGGTATGAAACAGACATCTCATCTCTGGCTGAGGAGTTTCAACAGCACTTTCAGGATTTTGCAGCTATTGAAAAGGAGATCATGCTTTTTTCATCTCCTTTCTCTGTGGACCCTGATGACGCTCCAGACCACCAGCAGCTGGAGCTCATTGAGCTGCAGTGTGATGCCGAGTGTCGCAGTCAGCAGCAACAACTCTCTCTTGTCAACTTTTACCACCAGCTGGATAAAGACAGGTTTCAAGAGATTCGGACATTTGCTAAGAAAATGCTGAGCTTGTTTGGTTCAACATACTTGTGCGAGAAGACATTCTTGGTTATGAACATTAACAAGAACCGCGTGAGGACGAGACTAAGTGACTTTCACCTGCGTGACATCTTGCGCATCAAAACCACTGTTTTTGAGCCAGACCTGGCCTATATAATGCAGTCGAGATCTCAGTATCACCCTTCACATTAGTGCAGTTAAGTTATTTGTTTAGTCTTTCATAAAATAGTTCATTTGCATTTAATGGTAATGGTTCAAAGAATGTCAGGCGGAATGGTTGGCCCCCACACATTTTCACCTCACCAAATCTGGCCCTCCTTGCAAAAAGTTTGGACACCCGTGGTTTAGAGTCTAGATAAGAGTCTTAAGTTCACGCATAGTTTCTCAGTAGCTTGAATTTACATGTCTAAGCAGACCTGGAGATGGGTTCAAGTTACTCAACTAAAATGTCAATACACTGCAATTAGAAATATTGTAATCTCATTGTTATAGTGTGATTGACTGACATTCCTTTATCTGTTCTATATGTGATGACCTCAGAATCTTATTGTAATCTCTGCATTCTGTCATCGATTGCCCTGTACCTGGGAGGGTATAAAAACCCTGTAGTTCTGTTGAAGCTTTGCAGCAGAGTTTACCTCTGCCTGCCTGGTAATGCATTATCGTGAGTTGGACCTGCAGGGAACCTTGGTTAATACAATAAAGCCTAGGTGGTCTGGACGCTTGATCTTTCCCATGAACCCGAGTTTTATTTCCTCTTCTCAAATTGAGATTTTGGGATTCTGACAAGAGACAGAAATAGGGTAATCTGTAAATAGGAGTTAGGGGTGTGTAGAGTAGAGCAGTGGGAGAGGTAAACAGGGGCAGAGTCTCACGTGTCCATCTTAGGCGTATCGGATAGGCTGTAAACCCAGCCAATGGGGAAAAAGAGGAGGCTTTTGCAGACGGGGTCCGGGAATTAAAAAAAGATGGCCAAGTATGCTTGGTGTGCCTACTTGCTTGGGACACCCATTGTGCAAAATGTATGAAATAAACTAGAGCTGCTTGTATTCGTGTTGTCTGGTGTGGATTTTTCAACTCTGGCTAAATAATATTTTTGTCGCACACAACTTGGGGGCTCGTCCAAGATTTTCCACTCGTCGTCGAAGGGCGCAGCCGAATCCAGGAGACGGAAAGACGCGTCCCATTGATTTCAGTGGTTCTGCTCAGGAAACGGCGGCCCTCGGCACGCAGCAGAGATCCTGGAGGGAGGCAACACAGAGAAGCAGATGGGTAAAAAGGTGGGCACCTAAGGAAAACTGCGCAGCAACCCGGCAACTCTGTGCAGAGACCAAGGTAGGAAACCAGGACTGAAAGTACTGCCTTGGAACTGAGTGGTGTGTGTATGTGTGAGATGTGTCCAAGGCATGAAGCAAGTGAGGAGATCCAATACGCGGTTCCGTACTTGGGCAACCGGGACAGCCAGAAAGGGACGAAGCGAAAGAATTAGAACAAGTGTGTTCCGATGGGTAAGAAAAATATTAAGGGAAGGTCAGAAAAGGGAGAAAAAAGTTCTAAAAATTAACATTCGGCCAAACAGTCCGCTAGGCCTGATGTTAAAGTATTGGGATGATTGGCCCAATAAGGGAGGAAAAGATAAGAAAAAGATGATAAATTATTGTTTTGAATGGACCAAGGAGAATATATCACTAGTATATGGTCAAGGGAATTAAAGAAGCAGTACCTCAGTCTCTTAATGTACATAAGACTTTGTCTTTGGAACAAAAGAAAGACAAAATTCCATCTGAGTGGCTGGAGAGACTGAAGGAACAGATGCAGAAAAACGGGCAACTGGATCTAGGAAATCAGCCCATCAAAACTGTATGCGAAGATTGAGGATGAGAAGGATAAAAGGAAAGTTTAAATGATGGCACAAGTCGTCATGATGACCAAGGGACCTGTGGGTCCCCAAAGGTTCTGCAAAGGTGATAAGCTTGTTTCAAAGCACTAATTGGGCTTATGCCAGGAGGGCAGGATGCATTCCAATAAAAGAAAACTCTGAAAACTAGGTTTCAGGTTGGTTGTCAGAAGATATGCTTAGAGGTTCAGCAATCCCTAGAAAATAGGATGCATTTCATAGGAGGCCCATCAGTAAAGGAGTTCGGACAACCACATGTTGGGGATTATAGGAGCAGAGTTGGCTGAAGCCAGGGGACAGACTAGATGACCAGGGGAGGACCGTTTCTGACTCACTTTGTATGTTTTATTACTCAACTTGAAATGATGTGCAAAGGATGCTGCACATCTCCCCTTTCCCTCAGATGCCGCATGGAGAAGAGAGCTAAAGGAAAAATTTATGAGGCTATGGTAGATAGGAGTGATCTTTTCTTTGCTACTGCAGTATTTGCTGAGGGAGGGGAATCAAAGTGAGGGCTTGTATTAAAGGGATGGAGGGAACAGCCTGTGCAGCTACCACCCTTTTGGTGGAAGAGAGCCAGAAACTGACCTTTGGGGGTGAGGTGCTGGTGGTGAGCACCAGGTCCACACTAACTTACACCAAAAGGTGGGAAGGTGGCTGACTGATTCTCAGATCCTGAAGTATGAAGCCATCCTTATGGAAAAAGAGGATCTGGTACTAACAACTGACACGTGCTTGAATCCAGCCTGTTTCTTAACTAAGGGTGAGGAAAACCAATCTGAAATAGAACATAATTGTTTAGACATAATTGAGTACCAAACAACAGGAAGGGAAGATTTAACAGACCTTCCTCCCCACAAAGGGAAGAAATAGTTTGTAGATGGATCTTCCCGAGTAGCAGAGGGAAACAGTATAATAGGTATGCGGTGGTGGACAGGATCACTGCCACAGTAGTAGAATCAGGAAAACTTCCCAACAATTGGTCTGTCCACTCTGGCTGATGAGGCTGCCAAAGTGCATCCAAAATATAGATGGTATGTCCTTTTTACCACTGCCATCATACTGCACTTTTGAGATGCACATGTAACCTTGCCACAAATGTAGCAGAAGTTATCCGAGGCATCTTGGCTTCTGAGGGAAAATACCACACAACTGTTCCTTGGAAATGTTAGGCAATGCCACTTTCACAAGCCACCAGATGTAACTGTATGATGCGTAGATCTGTCCAAGACAAATGTAAAACTAAAGGTAAAGGTTTCCCCATGACATTAAAGTCCAGTCATGTCTGACTCTAGGGGGCGGTACTCATCTCCGTTTCCTAGCCGAGGGAGTCCCAGACAGTCTCCGTGGTCATGTGGCCGGCATGACTAAACACCGAGGTGCACAGAACACTGCTACCTTCCCACCGAGGTGGTACCTATTTATCAACTTGCATTTATATGCTTTCGAACTGCAAGGTTGGCAGGAGTTGGGACAAAGCATTATAAAGCTGTCTTGTTGGGCCTTTGCGTAATATATCCTTGAAAATACAGACCCAGAGTCCTTGCACTCAATGTTCCAATCCCAGCAGTATACCAAGGGAGCATAACTGGCTAATTTTAACTGTTCTGGCAATAACTTTTTTTGGAGAGGGGCAGAGCTGCAAGACATCACAGCTCTTGATCTGAGTTTTCTTAACAGACCTGCTACGTTCCAACCTCTGGGTGTGTGCTGATTTACTGAACAATAAATCAAATGCCAGACAGCATCAAGATAGCTATAGGATTTTTCAGAAAATAGCTCCAATCTCGTAGCTGGGTCTCTGTACTCAGATTACCCTCCCGTTCCATAGCTGACACAGAAAGAACCGCACCAGTTGCATCTCTGAGCTCGCAAGAGCAACCTCACCTCAGAGATGGGATTGAGTGGGTATTCCTGGGCGGGCAGGGAGGGGAGGAGGCAGGTGCCTCAGGATGCAAAGTATTCTGGCTGTACCTCAGTCTTCTTCCCTTGTGCTCCAAGAGATGATCATCTAAGCATCTACCCTGCTTTTATCCTGCATATGATGCCCATAATATTCCAACTGCAGACGGTTGTGGCCATCTGGACTAGACTGAAGTCCAGATTGCTTTTGAAGAGGGAGGAGTGGAATCATGAACATTAATAGACCACAAGAAAAAAAGATTTGTACATACTATTTACATAAAATATTGGGGAAAGTAGCACCAAACTGCTCTCTCTGTTGCATAATGGTGATATTAATATGATCTTTGCCTCTTTACAATAAGTTCTATCCCCTTTCCCAGCAACCATGGTAGCCATTTCTGAGATCATCCTTAATGCTCAAACTTCTAAATGAGCCCACTATCCCAAAAACAGTGGGGATCCCTGCAGCAGTCATAGAAACATCAGAACACATCAAATGGAAGAAGTTCAGTGGAAAAGTTGAGCACACACCTTATTTTAATCCCTGATTCTATTTATTGTACTCACAGTCACTGCAGAGTATTAGAGCCTTTCCATAAGATTTCACAGATATTAATTTGCAGAGGATGGCTTTAACACAGCTTTACAATGAAACAGCAGCCTTGGTTCTTCTTGCTATTAGACTATATTTGATTTCTAGAACAGAAATTTTCTAGAATGATGTTGCCAGTGAAGTGAATGACATATGGTCATTGCAGCATTTTTCAAGATTTCCCAAGAAAGATGAATTATGTATGAGCTGTAAAGGAATCCTGAAGGAGGAGGGTGTTTTAAAATGTTGTATGAACACTTAAAAAACAGACGTAGGCAAATCTCTTCTCTGGATTGCATTTTGAGCATCAGCATAAAAACAAGCTAAAGAGATTTTGCCAGGAAAAAATGTTTCCCTGACTTCTGTTGGTTTGAAAATATTTGCAAGAGATAAGCAAAGAAAACAGAAAGGAGGCTAGTGCCAGAAAAATTAAAAGAGCTTTGTGATTGCTCTAGTGTTCCTTGTTGACCTTTGAAAAATTGGCTCAAGAAGACAGGGTGTTTCTTTTGTTGCAATGCTTTGCACAGCAGCTGCTCCCCACCTTCCAAAAATGTTACTGGAATTTTGTTATTGGAATTTTGGCTGTGACAGAATGAGGATGAAGGAATAGGGTCTCTCCATTCTAGGTGTTACTTGTATTTCTGCCTGTGTAGTCGTACATGGCTAACTATGATTGGAAGGAAACTTAGGTTGCAGGAAACTTAGCTCAAAGCTACGGTCAACAACAATATTCCAAAGAGTGCATGGATTGTGATGTGCTTCACATGGCTTCTTCCAGAAAGATCCAGATAAAATTGACATGACTCAGTCATACAAAATCCATGTGCAATTTATGGATGTTTGTTATTATCTATGGGAGTGTCAGAAGAGACAAGAGATGTAATAGAATGAAACAAAAAGCTGTACTTAGCTATGGACATACTTATTGACTAGGGCTATCACCAAATTAAAGAAAATTGACAGCACAATCGTATGCATGCTTAATCCAAAGTAAACCTGAATGGAGTTTGTGCACAGTTAAATAAATATGCATAGGGTTTACAGCAACCTCATACATGTCTACTCAAAAGTGAGCTCCATTATGCCCAATGGAACTTTCTCCTAGCTAAGTATATATAAATAACTTGTCACTTAGGTTGCCATCTGATACCCATTTACTAGGGAGCCTCATAGAACACAGTGGCACTTCTAAGTAGGCATGTCTAGGTTTGCACAATCGATTCTAAACATATTAGTTGATTAAGCAATAGATTTGGAATGTCCTGAGTTCCAGTCCAAGTTTGCTTTTCTACTAGCAAGGACCTCCTTTGAGTCAATAATGTAGGCTCGAGCTCTGAAACTGCTATAAATGCCAAGGGATATGTGAAGGAATGGCAAAGAAGAAAGCATCTTGGAGCATGTGTAGAATGCCATTCTCTCAGGATGAAGTAGCCACAAAATTTTGCCTACCCATCTGGGATTAGACAGTGGAACTTTTGGAATGATTACTCTGACTCCTAGGTTGGTATGAAATTAAGTGTTGTGTGTAATACTGGAGAAAAGTCCCCTGCAGAACAAATACATGTATGAATAGGAGTGGTACACCTGGATTGCCTAGCCTGTTGGGAATCACTGATGTTGTGCAAACAGGAATATTGAAATATTCAATAATATTGGAAAACTCTGGAACAGCCTGGCTTTGGGCTACAAGCTTGGGACAATGGAATGGCCACAGCTTGGACTACACATGATTGTCAAAAAGAGTATTCCAGGGGACTACAGGCCTGGGGGCTACACTAAGGTAAAGCAATTGAAGGCCTTTCATTTGTTAGTCAGTCCATCAGCCAAATATTTACTGCAGGAGAAGGCAACCTCTGGCCTGAGGGCCTAATCCAGTCAGTGCAGGTTCCCAAACCTTCCATGGGCACCTCCTCAAAGCCCCATCCCCCAGCTTGCAGGTTTGAGGAAGAGGCAGGGGAGAGGTGGGAGATACCATGAGGATTCCCTGGACTTGGCAACCTCTCCCAGAAGCCAGTCTTCCCATGTCAGCTGAGTCCCCATGCAGTTTATGCCCCACACTGGAAACAAACACCACAGGCAGAAGGTGCCCAATGAATTTTATTGTTTATTATACAAACTAAGTTTTAGTAGCTGCTGCAAATGCCACCCAAAGTGTTATCAGCAAGTGGGCTACAAATTATTTCTTCTCCTGGCCAAACCTCAAATGTGAACTTCATGAGTCTCTGTCTCTAAGGGCACCAAAGAGACTGCAGAACTGTGTAGAAGTATCCTTCACTTCTCTTGGAGCACTAAGACACTGACAGAATGGAGTTAATACTGTCTGTATGTAATATATATCTGTGACGTAATACTGTCCGTATGTAATATATATCTGTATGTAAACATGAGTGCACAGTCCTTCCACACAACAATTCATTCTGGTTGACCTTATCTTTCTCATTTCAGCACTATTATTTAGAGAGGAGTTCTTTCTTCAAGCTTCCTCACTGTCAGAGCGATAGGACAGTGGAACCAGCTGCCTAGATACATAGGTGGTGGGCTCACCCATACTAGAGGCATTCAATATCAGTTTGGGCTACACATAATTTAAGAATAAGAAGGCTTTTCCTATATATACTGTGTCTGGCTGCAGTCTCTAGACATTGCATTTGGTGCAAGGCCTACTCAGCTAAGAACCGGAATCGTAGCCCCATTTTCCTCTCTAGGTGCACCCCATGCCTACATAAACATTGTTATGTTATGCAGTAGAGGGCGCCCTAGATACACCTCATCAATGTGGAACTTTGAATCTTGAACGCCTCTTTTCCAAAATCCTATGATTGGCCAATTCTAAATAATTCTCAGAAGAAATCATGAGGAATGACCGGCTATAAACCACTGGCAGTTGAGATATATATTATGAAGCAGGCAGTATCGGTACTCAAACTTGGATGCAGCCCTTATATTTGACGGATGATCTTCATCTGTATTTCTTTGTGACAATAAGTCTGAGATAGCTTTTACGGTGATTCGAGCAGCAATAGTTCTTTATGTTATATTTGACGGATGATCTTCATCTGTATTTCTTTGTGACAATAAGTCTGAGATAGCTTTTACGGTGATTCGAGCAGCAATAGTTCTTTATGTTATCTGGATAAATCACAGGATGTGCCATCGTGTGCATGTTTAGACAGAACAAGGTCCTGCAACCTCTAGCATTTCCCAATCAATTGTGAGGGCTGAGGGATGTGGGGAGTTGCAGGACTCCCCCCCCCCCGCTAAATATGCAGAGGACTTCGTTTGGAATGAAGGAATTCATACTCGTCTTTGATAATTCGTTCTCTTTTTTGCTTTTTATTCTTCTCCTTGTTTTTATGCTTGTTAACTAGATAGATTAAACAACAAAAAATTAAACCACGCACAAATAATTCTTTGTACTTATGTGTTCTGGCAAGGTGATACTTTATGTACAAGGATTAATACGAAAACTAAGACCTAGATTTATTTCCTCATTTCTTTCACTTTATTTTAGAAAGCAAATGGCCTTCTTTCCTGTTCTGAAGCGCTGATGCTTTTTAGTGGAGCAAAGTTCAAGTAGGGGCACTTTAGATTTTTCAGAATGATGAATTATTAGTAAACAACTTTTCTTCAGTTTCTTCCTACAGCACCTAGATTAGAACGAGGAAAAAAAATGATTTTGGAGAATGCGGGCATCGATCCCGCTACCTCTCGCATGCTAAGCGAGCGCTCTACCATTTGAGCTAATTCCCCTTCCTGAGGGGAAGGTCTGTTCCTAACTCTTATGTAGTATTGCATAACAATCTCTCTAAACAGAGTTCTTGTTTCATCGCTCTATTCTTGAAGAAACGAAACGATTCCTTTGAATTAAGACTCTTCACAACAAAACAAGACGAAGATTGAGCAAAGCGGAGCGAGGGAGGAAGAGAGAAGAGTTACCATCCATCTGTCACCCTGCAAAAAGAACCCGAGCGCTGGTGAACTACGTTTCCCATGAAGCTTTTCAGCGCGCATGCGTTGCTATGTTCTCCCCGAGCGCGCGTTAGGGGCGCGAGGAGAGGGCGTGGGGGGAGGAGGAGGAGAAGAGGAGGAGGAGGAGGGCAGGCTCGAGGCACAGTTGACGGCGGCGGGTTCCTCCAGTGTGGGGCTGCTTCGCATTGTGTGAGGCGGGGACTGTTTGGGCCGCCGCTGCCCTTCGGATACGGCGGCAACATCATCAGCCGAGGGAGGATGAAGAGCGTGGACGAGGAGGAGGAAGGGATCCCAGCTGGTTCAGCGCGCGCCCGGGGCACTGCTCTGAGGTAAAGCGAGGAGAGCCGGCGCCGGGTGCGCAGTCGGCGCAGGGGATGTTGTTGCTGTTGCCCCCGCCCCGAAAGCGGCACAGGCGGCGGCGGCCGCAGCCGTCCCGCGGGCGCAGGGCGACGGCGACGTGGGCTGTGTGCTGCTGCGAAGGGCTGGCCGCGAGGCGAAGGGGCGGACGGATTGTTGGTGGACTGGCGGTGTGCGAGAGAAAGGACTTTGCGGCGGATCTCTTTTCTTGGGTGTACGGGTGAGGGCCGGCCGGCCGGCTGGCCCGTCCGTCCGTCCGTCCGTCCGTGAGGGGACGCGCAACTGCGGGGCTCTCAGGAGGGGAAGGGGGATCGCTGCTCTCGCCTGTGTCGGGGGAACGGCGATGGGGCTGCGAGAAGAGGCGAAAGCTCTCCCTGTGCCTCAGTCGCGTTGGTCGAGGAGGGCGTGTGGTTACCGGGCTGCGTGGGTGGGATTGGGTGCTTGTGTGTCTGTGAGGACAAGGAGGGTGTGTGCTTCGTAGTGGGAGTATGGAATGTGCATTATCTGGATGTTGGCGTGCTTGGGGGAGGAGAAGGTGTGTGGTGCCATTGTGTGTGTGTGTGTGTGTAGAAGAAGCACTGTGGTTTGAGAGTTTTGTGGGATTCTGGGTAGATCACATCTGGCTCGGACTCTCAGGAATGGAAAGCATAGGGAAGGGAAAGTAAATAGGGGGTGGAAAAGTGGCTGGAGTTAATATAAGTTCATGATACAGTCAAGGGAGAGAGGATGTAGCAAAAACAGATGATGCACAGGAGTATGCCGCACGTTTCCTATCTGTTACCTGTAAGCACTGTTACCTGAGTGGATGAGGACGTAGCTAGAGGGACTCCAGTGAACATAATACCTCTTCCCATGTTGTGCCTACGGCATAGAAAATGCACGCTGAGAAATGCACCCTGAGAAAAAAGAAAGATTGTATCTGGGGCTTCTACTACTGTTGTGATACTCCTACCACTGGAATGATTTGTAATGGGTAAAATAAATGAAATAAATAAAAGAAAGCAGAACATCACAATGTGCTGACTTTATATTTGAGAGAAGACAGCTATGGCGGGGGGGGGGAGTGCAGTATGCTTTTTCCAACTGTTCGAGGAAATAATTTTAGTGACATCCTCTATGATTCTGAAGAAGTTCATAGTTGAGCTCAAAGCATGTTCCTACCGTCTCGGTACATGAACTATGTCTGCTGTTTGTTACCTTTTTACAGAGACCCACAGACTGCAGTGAGCAGTTGGAATCCCTGCTACATTAAGGGATTTGGTCCAGGTGTTTGTCTTAGTGCCAGAAAAATCTGTAGCAGTATGAATACATACATTCACCAGTGGAAACTTTAGAACAGGTCATCATCTGTTCTCATGCTTAGTGGCATTTTTAGTTCTTCCTCTGACTAATAGTAGGGTTTGACTTAGATAACTTTGAATGTAGCTGAATGTACCTAATGTAGCTATTTTTCCTTCTGGGTAGAATAACTAAATGTGTGAAGGGTTTTTTGGGGTGGGGGACCAAAAAGCTTAAGAACCACCCAAATTTTCCAAACATGAGTGTGGGGAGGAGGGAGAAATGGAAAAATTAAAAGCATTCTGTGCTATCAGCTCCATCTCCTTTTCTTCTTTTTTTCCAGGCATTAACATCCCTAGGAATAGCTACATAGAAAAGCTAAACAAAATATTTGAGGCTTTCCATTGTAAACTATATTTATACAAGGAATTGTTTTCTAAAACAGTTTGAATTGTATGAAGTAGGATGAACAAAGGTTGCAAGTTGGAAAATATAAGTAGTGAGCACATTTAAGAGAGCATTTACTGTCCAAAGGTCCAATTTATTTTGTTAGGACTTAAGTCTAATTCATGTGTTCCTACTTTCATTAAGGAGATTTAATAAACTGGCACAAGCCATTGAATACTGGGTGTAAGTTCTTTTGAAATCCTTTGAGCAAGTTAGATGAATTGATTCCATGCATTTTGGGGGCCCAAATGCATATGTTATATATGTGAAGCGGTCCTTAGGTATATACTTAGCCCTGTGTATTCACACCTCTTTGCTTATAAGAGTATTGGACATATTTCCTTTCATAACAACATTTAGCACAATTGTTTCCAAACTGTGACATAACATACACTATTATACCCTTTTATAACAATGCTACATTGTGTAGGATATTCAAAAAGAGCAATTTGGTGAAGCATTATGGTCATGTTAAGGCCTGCTTAACTGGTGATCCACTAAGTGGCAAGCATTCACCAGCCATACCATTCAACCAGTAGAAAGGACTATCTGTTTTCACTACCATTTAGACATGGAAAAGATAGCAGAGGGAGAGTGGGAGGGGGGAGGTTGTCAGGCACCTTGATGGGTTGCGGTGATGGCTGGTGGACTGTCAGCCGCAAGTGCAGGCCTGCTGTATGTGGTAAGCATGTGCTGTGAGGCTTGGGAACTGAAAGCCATCAAGTATAATTAAAGATACATTTGTGTGTTTCTCATTTGTATTTTTTTAGTCTTTCCAATACTCTCTGAGAAAATGTACTCTATTTTAGTTGTTGCAATCAAACTTTTCAGTTAAGCAAGCCAGATTGCCTACCGATATACACCTGCCTGTTTCATGGTGGGTCACATGGTACAGTCTAGTAGTATATCCACTGAAACGAAATTGTTATTCATCATTGATAAACAAGCTGTATTCCAAGAGGAATGCTATCAAAAACATGTAGGTGGAAACTTTTCAAAAGTCTGATCTTACAAGGAGAGCTTTCATATAAATACAGTTTTAAATATTGCATCTTTTGATAATCTTAGTATGTGTTCTTGGTGATGTTTTTACAGATTACTCTTACACCAGGCAAGCCAGGGGTTTGCTCATTACTCTTTGTGCTGCTTATTTTCTTACCTTCCCCTTGGCTTACTACTTACCCTTGAGAAGTCCTATATTTAATTCCTTTCTTTAATGTTGAAGTATCCTTCTCTGCAGAAGTATTCTTGCCCAATTTGTTTTTGTAAAACTGAGTAGGCCTTATTTCCTCAGTGTCCTTACAGTCATCTTATTTCTTAGATCTTATGGATTTGCCAGAAACCTTTTTCTTCTGATGCATCAGACGAGTCTGATCACCTTTATTTTTTACATTTTTACTATGGATATTGTGCATGGGTGATTCTTCTCTGAATTTCTCAAATACAGAAAATTCATTCTGCAACTAAACAAGGTTTAATGAAGGAACTCTTTGAGCTCTAACACTCATAAGCCCTTGGGTTATATTTTGCTTTGACAATATTAGGTTAGGGTGTTTGGGGGGGCATAATCTGTGTGTTTTCCATTGCTGTGAGTTCTGCTGAAGTGAAAATGGGTTACACAAAGAACTTGGTGATGCAGTATAAATGTGAGAAGGTACTGAAGGGATTATTGTTATTGCAATCATTATGAAACTAAATTCTATACCACCACTTAGCCATGAAAGGTTCTCAGGGAGGTTTACAAAATACAATAAAATGTAAAACAAGTTCAAGAGTTCAAAATGCTACATGAGGCAATAAATGCAACAATTTACTAAATTTATGAAATTTCTAAAACAATGATAGCAATACAAAAATTAAAGTTAGACAGTTCTTTGTCATCATATAGCCTGCAACTACAGACTACCCACCCGACTGGCTGACGGCTGGATTAGCTGACTCTCATCAGACAGTGCTGTTGCATCTGTGGCATTGATCCCTTTGGGCTTACAGTGTTACTTTTGATGATCTGAAGTAACTTCATAACCTGTGTTATGTGCTTGATCGGTAGAGAAATGTTTAAAGAGATGTAACATGTAAATATGGCTGTTTATGCCATGCATTTTTAGACTGAAAAAGAGTCCTACAGTGTGGCATGGTGGGCAGAGTGCTGGACTGGGACTCAGAAGATCTGGGGTCTAGTGTGCAGTCAGCCATGAAGCTGGCTTACTGGGTAACTCAGGCCAGTCGCTAATTCTCAGCCTAGCCTATTTTACAGGGTTATTCTTGTATAAATAAAATGAAAATGATGAACATGTAAGTTGCCTGGTGCAAGAGGAAAATGTGGGATACACATAATAAATGTGTATAATATTGCATACTTAGTTACAAAGGGCCTGTATACATTTGTGATTATTCTCTAGCAGAATGGAGTTGCCCTCCTCCCTTCAGCTCTCTGTGTACCCTCATCTGCTCCAGGGGCTTAGATGGACGCTAGAGGAAGTTTGAAAGGTGTGGCAAATACAGGGGAGAGGAGAGAAAGGGGGAAGTCCAATAGCACAAATGGAAGTCTCGATGTTACCCTCATTTGGTCTTTTCCAGTTTTGTTTTTCCTTCTATTTATATTGTTTTTTGATGGTGTAAGCTTATATAATATCTTTTTATAACAGTTTCTTTAATGATACTAACAATTGTTGTGCACTTTTTTTCTCTTTCTTGGCATCCTTATTAAGTACATTTGTTTTATTAATATATGAGAGCTAGCATAATTCATTTCTTCCTGATTATTGTATTTTTGGAAGATACCAAACAGACAAAATGTAACATCTCACCACACATCATATATTTAAGTTAAAATATATGATATATCACATGCTTTTTCTGCCAGCCTATTTGGTCATATTTGTCAAAATACCATTCTTCATCTTTATATATTTTTCCTCAGAAGCCACAGACTGGTTGCAAATAGTTACATGCGATAGAGAAAGGCAGCATTATTAAAAAAAAACATTGGCAACAGATTTTTAGTGGGACCTTGTAGTTACGTTCAGAAGTATACAACTGAAGAAAAATTCACACATGGGAACCAACTCAGTTTTTCTGTCTGTATGAAATCACATGGTAAAAATTCATTTGGAAGGCTATACATTGGCACAACCTAAACATTTTTCTGAATGCCCTTATGGTGCTGTAAGCAGTGTCCCGTACATTGTGAAAATGGCCGTAGTTTATTTCATGCCAATTGTCTTTCACATGCAATCAGAAGAGAAAAATTAATTCAAATTTTAGTTTAGAGCTATAGGTAATGGAATATATGGCTGTAAAGATTGGTATGATTGGAGATTTTGTTGAATTGTGAATTTTGTAATCTAAGGAAAGCAAACAGATTTTTTAATGGCATAAAGTTCAAGACAGATCACTGACCTGATAAGCTTCAGAGTGAAGCTGCTGGTTTGTAGAAATTTCCTTTCACAGCACAATGTGCACTGTTTTTTGCACATGCACAGTGCCTGAAGGGTTGCTCTGGAAATATTCTCATCGTTGGGTTTCTGAAACAAATAGCTGTGATGACTAAATGCTCTACCAAGCTATTACTTAGTTCTAGGTTTCAGAAATGAATGAGGCTCCTAAATTCATTAGCTCATTAGTTCTGAAAATGTGTTTGTGGCCTCAGACTGTGTGTATGCAAGAAAGATCATGATAAATAAGTTACTTTATTAAAAGGCTTTGCATTTTGTTGTAAGTTAAGCTTACCTTAGTTTCAGTGCAATCGCCAGGATTCTGGGGATCTTGGGCAGAACACCTTTAGAGCACCTGGAAAAGAGAGGGCTTTCTCTTGTGCTGCCTCTGACTATGTTGTTGCTATGTGCATAGTAAGACTGGCAGTGCTCTTCACATGGTCCATCCCTTGCACTTTTGCACTTCTGGAAAATACATTACTTTACTGCCCTCTGAATTTGGCCCTGCTTTGTGTATGCAGTACATAAACCAACTGTTTTTGTCTGCTGTTTTTGTAGAGCAACTAATCCTATCAATCATCTTGGGGCTGTTCATTGTTCTATAGATTCTAGATAATATTTCAGATACGGACACTTTCTTATTCTATAATTGTACAGGAAGGACATGCTGAGTTTTTTCTGCTGTTGGATCATCCATAGACATTAATTTATTTGTGGGGGATGGCACCTGCTGAAACCAGAAACAAAGTTTTCAAATGCAGCTAACATTATTAGCAGAGATGTGTACTGTTGCAATTCTGCTCCTGTCACAGGCATCTGCTCCGCAGTGGTTTTGGCGTTAAGTCAGGTTTGTCTTAACCTGAATTTTGCATACTTCCTGCTATCTCGTGTCAAGTATAATTTTAGAACCATTTGAATTGTTTTAGTTCATGAAAGGTTGAGAAATTTTTTATCATCTTTTTGTGTATTTAAGGATTCTTTATCAGTACTGTAGCCTAGAGACTGAACTGGACTGGCAGTTAAAATTTCCTGCCAGTTAGGTGTTCTTAAAAGTGCCCAGTGGACTTGGGTAACATGTATGTTTTCTTTGCTGCTACCCTAGTTTTAAAACTTGGATTAAAATGATTTAGAAGCCTTTCCTAAGCTCGTGTCCTCCAGATGTCTTGGCTAGCTGGGAAATACTGGGAGTCGCAGTCCAATCTATCTGGATGGGATCAGGTGGGAAAGGTTGACAAAGGAGCATAAGAGATGATTGATTGATGATTGTTCCAGTACACATTGGCATGAAGTACTACATCTAAACAGTGCAGAAGTGCCTTTTAATTCTGTTAATGGATGCATGGTCTGAATAATAAAAGATAAATTTCAGGATAAAATGAAAACTAGAATTTAAACTGAAATTTACCTGTTTATCCTCCGATGTCAAAAGAGTATAACTGCAAGCAAATTTGTTTTAGCCGGACTTTTACTATAGATGCTACCAATGAGAAGTACTGAATTAATTACTGTTCCATAACTTCATTCAGTAATAATTCTTAGCAATGCAAAATAGGGCTTTTTATTCCAAGGAATCAGGATATGGAATACATGATTAAGTACTAATATTTAGCTTGTATTAAAGGGAAATGGTTTAACAAAAATATCAGTTGAGAAATATCTGTGCCATATCTACTATGGTTTGTGCATTCTTATTATGGATTCAAGAAGCTTTATTATTATTATATTTACATTTTATTAGAATAAAAGTGGGGTACATTCCAGCAAAACTTAAACACTTTACAGTAACAGGGGCTTAAACAGATGCTTTACTCTTAATGAATAAATAAACTGAACTCAGAGATCTTAATTTCAGCTGGCCTTTACTCATGATAATCAGAAGAGAGTGGCATACAGCACAAATGTATCCTTCCTCTTTATATTTTATTGTATTGTTGGTATTTTGTGGTTCTTTGACAACTTCGTAGGAATAAGGACATTTTCAACTAAAAATACTGACTGTGCTAGAAATAACAACAGGGCTGCTTCTTCCTGATGAGCAGCATGTCAGAGACTTCTTTCTAACCCTTCTAAGTCATTGCTGTAAGTTCTTCATTCCAGTAAATATGTAAGTCTTGAGAAGGATGTGCATATGAAGCAGCAGTACCCACCAGAGTTGAACACTCATCTCCTTTAGTGCAGTACAGACATTCCCTGTTTTGGATGTTATTTGGCATTAAGCCAGGGAAAATCTCCTTGAGGCATGTGGTATCCATTGCAAGAGGCCCAAAGGAGATACAAATCCCAGATGGGATTAATTCTCCACAGTTTATTTCAGTGGATAACATGAAGGGATGTGGATTTGGCTGAGTTTCTGAATAGGTAGAATTCAACCCTATTTTTCTTAGGGTACTTCTTGATATTTGCATCACACATTCGGTTACTGCAGAATCCTGTATAATCTTTGTCTGTTCTCACTCAGTTTGGTGTTGTTTGTACCCTCTAGCGCTTTCATACTAGAAAACTCACACCACCCTGGTGATTGCTCAAGCTCAAGATAACTGCTGAAGCTCTCTCTCTCTCTGAGTCTACCTTGAGTTGTAGCTAGGTATTTCAATTTACATCATGACATTTAGAAGATCTTTGGTGCTTTTTGTGTTAAAACTTGTTAATAGATTGATAGCTTGTTAAATAAAATGTGCATTCATAAAGTGTCAGAGCTGCTGCCTTAGCATTTTTGTTGCGCCCCCTAGAAGTTACTCCTCCCTAGAAGGTAGGTTTATTGTAGCCAGGAAAAGTGGAGAAATACTATCAACTGAGGCTAGGTACAGGAACCCTACTTTCTTCCAGCATGATAACAATCAGGTTCTGGCGGAAGAAGAGGTGAGTGGCCTGAGATTCCATCTCCTGTGCAAAGGACCTCATGGCAAAGTTGAGAATAAAAGAACTATGCTGGATCAGACCAAGGGTTCATCTTGTCCACCCTTCTTTTCACACAGCAGCCAGCTGGCTGCATGTGGGAAACCCACAAACACAATTTAAGTCCAACAGCATCCTCCCTCTCATTTTTCCCAGCAACTGGTGGTGGTGGAATTTCTAATACTAGAGTTAGTATACAGAAATCATGACTAGTAACATGATTAGTAACCTTATCCTCTTGTAAACTTGCCTTGGTAGCCATCACTACATCTTTGGAAGTGAACACCATGATTTAATTATGAGCTGTATGAAGCACTTCCTTGATCTGTCCTTAATTTCCTGCCGCTCATGCGATGACCAGAAGACTTCTAGTATAATGAGAAAGAAAAATGCCTCTTTATCCATTTTTTCCATACCATGCATAATTGCATACACATGTCACCTTTTTTCCCTAAGCTACACAGTCCCAAACATTGTAATTGTTCCTCATAAGGGAGTTACTGCAACCACTTGGTCATTTTAACTGTCCTTTTTTACACTATATAAAGATTTGTACCTCATCTTTCTGTCAAAAGTTGCCTTCAGAGTCACTTATCAAGCTTGATAAAGTAAATGCATTACCACCATTAAAACATAACAACAATGTAGAAAAAACAGCATTCAGGTCAAACAGGCCCACTGAAGGCCTGTTTGAATAAAGTGGTCTGTGCCTGCCAGTGGAAGGACCGCTGAGAGAGAGTGAACCTAGCTTCCCTTGGCAGGTAGGTCTACTGCCAGGGAGCAGCCACTAAGAAAGTCTTTTGCATTGGTAGCAAAAGGAGTACCTCTCTCAAAACAACCTCTCTAAAATGCAACACAGGCACATATGGGGAGGAGGAGATAGCCTGGTCCCAAGCCGTATATGTGATTGTGAATTGTGTCTCGAAACAGACTGGTAGCCTGTGGAACTGCAATAAGGGATCGTGTTTTCCGATAGCCAACTCTACAGTATCCTTTTTTAGGTGTGTTGACCAGAACTGCACACAGTATTCCAAGTTGGTTCACACAATAGACTTGTATAAGGGCAGCAGAACATGGAATTTGCCTTTTTATTTAATCACAGCTGACCACTGCATCAACATTTTCCTTGAGCTGTACTCCATAATCTCTAGAGCTCCTTGGCAAATCACTGATGGGATTTGAAGCTGGGAGTCTTAGGCCCAACATGCATCTGATTATATTTGCTTACATTGAGTCACATTTGCCAATTTGATGTCTGTTGTCCCAATTTGGAGAGTTCCTTCTGGAGCTCCTCGCAGTCCTTTTTTTGTTTTAACCATCCTAAATAATTTGGTGTTATCAACATAATGAATCTCATTGCTTACTGGTTCCAATACAGATTCCCAAGATCCCACTGTTGGAATCCTGTATGGGGAGAATGTACCATTTATTGCCACTCACTGCTTTCTGTTATTTAACCAGTTACTAATCCATAAGAGGACCGCTCCTTTTATTCCATGACTGTTAAGTCTGCTCAGGAGTCTTTGATGAGACTTTGTCAAAAGCCTTTTGGAAGTCTGTGTAAGCAGCGACTGGGTTTGCATGACATAACAACTGACTGTGGTTTGTCACTGATGATAGCTTGTCATGTCATTTGAACCAGACCCATGAGTTGTTATGGGCGGGGGGGGGGGGGGAGTTGTCTCCTGCAGTGGGTTGTCATGTTGTCTCAACCTGGATGACAGACCCCATCACAAGTATAGGAAATTGTCTAGCAAACCCCATAGCAAGAGTGCCAAAAGCCCTTCTTACTCTTGCCTAGAGGCTACCAGACAAACAGCAGAACCAGCTGCCCCAAAATGCCTAAACAGGGATTGGAAGCAGTTAGCACTGCCCCCTGCCCCCCAAATTCTCTAGCACTACTATGAGTTGTTTTGGCCTTACTGACACCCCCCCCCCCCCGTTAAACCTCCCCTTCTTTTTTTGAAGGGAGTGATCACGATGGTTAGCAATCCCCATTTTGACAATTATAAACTGTCCCTTCAAATTGCCCCCAGTATATTGGAGGGGCTTCCCTTGGTTGCTCAGCCTTTTAAAAATAATTATACACAGGGGTTTTTTTAATAACTGTAGTTGCACACCTGAACTTTCAGAGTTGTGTTACTGTGTGGAGATTTGAAATTGGGGCAATGTCCAGGGAGGTACCTGTGCAAAAGGACAGAAGGTACCAAGCCTCGGCTTTGCTCAGAAGATGCCAATTACATTTTCCTCTCTTTGGATTTTGAAAGCTGTCAGAAGGCCACTGTGAAAACTGGGCCACTGGCCTGTCCATACATGATTATCTTCGCATTGTGGCCCCCAAGCCATCTTTAGGAAACTTTGGAAAACCATTTTAGTTTGGTTGCCATGGCTGAGGGTAAGGTTTAGTTTTCTCTGATTTTATTTTATCTTAGTTGAGCAGTAACATGTGCAAGACTGTGTTCAGCTTCTTAATATTTTTGAAGGCATGTAATTAAATGGATGCTGTCTTTCCTCCTTGGAAACCAGATGTTTTGCAGGAATAAAAACAAAAGCAGTAGTTATTTTCAGGACTTCATTATAAGCATGGCCTGCCTATCTCTCCCCTCCCCCACAATTCCTATTTGTTGCAATGTATTGACTGACAGGAGGCTAATAACATTGTCCTTTTGACTGTCTGAGCTTGTAGTGTAAATCCTCAGTGCAGACTCTGGAGGTCATGAACTATGGATTGCCAAACTCTGATGGTGTGTGCTGAGCACAGACAGCAATGAAGAGCATTTAGTTTGTCATTTGTTCAGTCCTACATGCTTGCAGTGCACCAGTGCCTGGTTCATTTGAGACACAGATTTAGTTGCTGAGCTTGGAGCTTAAAATATTGGAATAAGTTTTTTAAATGACAGCAGATCTTGAGGACTCTTGATTCACAAAATTGGTGATCAGTCATGCCTTCATCATGTTACATCCTTCATACCATAGAAGATTTAAGAGAAATATCCAGCTAAATGTCTGATTTAAACATAGTTGCTGTGGCTATTCAAACTGCAGCTCTGGTGGTGGTTTAATCTAATGAAGTTAAATTTAGCTTGTTCCCAAACTTTTCTTCTTTTTTATGTATTTGTGTAATGTGGCACAACACTTTTTCAAAAAATTGGGTTTGCTGAATCTTTGAAATGAAAAGTTAGTGGCTTGACAAAGCAACAGGACATCTTAAAAAATTCCATGATGACCAATGTGTTGTGGAATTCTGAAGTCTCACAGAAATTCAGGATCCAAGCCAACCTTGTTTACTGATTTGTTTTAGGAGTGCTTTTGATGCTTTGTAAGTTAGTGATGCATTTGTATAATTAACCAAATGAATTGGTTATAGAAGTTCCTACAGTGGATGATTGAAGGTTCTGCTCACAGACTGGTTATTTATAGCAGCTGCGTAATTTTTGAGGACCACTATTAAGTCATCAGGTTCCCTCTGCTTAAGACCTATTGTAAAGAAAGAAGGAACTATTAATCACTCTTTTTGCTGTAATAAACATTTTACTCATTTTAAAATAATCAAGTTTCTCTCTTTATGCCAAAATCATCAGAAATAAACTTACTGCATTATGACAGTCTTTATTATATTTGGCAAGTGAGGGTCATCATGCTGCCTATTTTTTAAGCTCCACTTTTTAGTGAAAAGTGTTTCTTTTCAATACAACAGACAAGAAAAAATACTGTTGCAGAAAAGCATATATAATTTTAAATGTTCTTGGAACAGGCCAATGCAATACCTGAAGACCAACTGAATTATTCAAAGCCACCTTTCAATATAAAATTGCAAATTAACCTATGTTGACGTTGTTTATCTACATTGTCATCTGTCTCCACAATGACCAACCCAATGACTGTGGAAAGCAACACATGTGGGAAAAGCCTTCTCTTGCCATTTCTTCACAGCAACTGGTATTGAGCAGTGTATTGCCTCTGGTATTGGTAGTATTATATAGCTATTGTGACTAGTAGTCATTTCTAATTGTAACCTCCATGTATTTGTCTAATTCCATTTTAAAGCTGTCCATCTTGTGGTTGCAAATTCCATAATTTAATTATGTGCTATGTAAAGCAATTCTTCCTTTTACCTCCAAATAAGCATAATACCTTTATTAGGCAAACCAAAAGATCACTGCAACTGTGTATGTTTTCAAGATTTTCAGACCTCCATCAGAGAATGTGTTGTACAGAACATGTATTATTGTTCAAAGATCAGCAATTCACAATCAAATTATTTAAGAACTCTGACATGGATACCATTCTATCTAGCCTCTGTGTTTAGTTTATCTTCAATTTGTCCGTATGATCTAAAACTTACTGCATTGCCTTCACTGTTTGCCATGGTTCCTCAGACTCCATTCCTGAAAATATCTGTTCAGGTATGGGTATTTGCACTGCAATGAAGAATGATACAAAGATCAATCAATTTCTCTGCAATCTCTCTGTCCTTTAGAATCCCTTTAACACTTTTATTATTCAATGGCCCAACTGTCTCCTTGTCTGGATTCTTGCTTCTGATGTATTGCAATAGTGTCTCATTGTTGGTCTTTGTATTATTAACAATATGCTCCTGAAAATCCTTTTTTCATCCCTTTTTACCAATTTCTATTTGTTTTGCTTTCCTTGTTCATGTAAGACTTCTAGCTTCTGAAGGAAATGGTCTTTTCTATAATAGTGTCCATGACACTATTTGTTACTATGCTGTGACCTGCAATATATTTTCAACATGAGCATCAATTATTGTGCTGTTTTTATTATGCCTTAATTAACAATTTGCAATTTAAACAAATTAGCAATTTTAACTATCATCCAAGCATTTTAGAGAAAATTGACCCTCTTGATGCCTCTTACTTTTTACCAGTTCTGTCATTTTAGAGAATTCTCTTTTGAAATAAAATGTGATTGTGTTGGAATTCCCTGGCAGTTTTCCACTTACATATAAATAAAGCGGATAACTCTAGTCACCATTTCTAATAGGTCCACTAACACTATCACCTTGTATGAGTCATGAGCACTGTGTAGTATCAAGTCCAGAGTCACCACACTTTGATCAGTTCTTTAATAATTATTTTAGGGCACAGTTTTTTAAGACTTCTAGTATCACAGACGAAAGTATCACAACAAATTCTGAATTGTTAGAATTCAGAATTCAATTCTGTTATCCAGAACTGAAGGCACTCATCACTACAGTGCTGCTTCTTTGGATGCCTCTTTGACTTCATTTCAAAATCATGCTAAGAATATGATAGCAAGTCCCCCATACTGAATTGCTTTGGGGACCCTAGTACTGCCGTCCACAGCAGTTCTGTGGAGGAATCAGCTTCTTTTAAGGTTTCTAGTTTGTTACATACTGTGCTCTCTTTGACATATAAAACCATCCTCCACCCTAGTATGCCCTTTTCTGGACTTCCTATAAAGCAAGCTTGGAGAATGTCCAACACCTCATCTCTTCTGTGTTTTGACCCCTCTCCTGAGAGTAAAAATCTCTTACCTCCAATAAACATCTGATTAGACATGAGAACTTTTCCTTCTGAAGTACCGAAAAAGACTCCCTTTCTCAGCTTAAAAAAATAAATAAGGTATGTATAGCTCAATTGTTTATTTATTTATTTATTTTATTTAAAGCTTTTCTATGCCATCCCTTTACTAAAAAAAGTCTTTGGATGGCTTACAAAGAACAAAAAAATGAAAGAACAAAAACCATAACAACAAACAGCACACTAATTCTAAAAATAGCGATTAAAAACAAGGATAAATTAGTTCCCCCATCTCTTAAATTTTCATGACAATTTTGAAGCAGGGGAGACTGAGAAAGTGATTAGCTCAAAGTTTTCCTGTGATCTTCATGGCTGAGCAGATAGTTGAACCTAGATCTCTCTCCTGTGCATCGCCACCCTACCCCCAATCCTAAATTAAAACCTCTAGCAGTTATATTCTACTGGTTTTACTAACCATATGGAACAGGTGTAGATGTAGCAAGACCATGGCTTTCTTGGGAAGATAACTGGTAGCACTTTACTTGTTACTTTTAAAAGACCTTTCAAGGAAGTGCTGCAGAAATTATTGTTGCCATGCTCCACTGTTTCTAAGTGATTCTTCATCTGCTGAGATGGGGTGCAAAGTTGTAAAATTTTCCTTCTTGGTGCCAAAGACCAGTCAAAACGTACTTATGATTATAGATTAAAATACAGTACTTAGGCCTAGCTAATATAAATGTGCAAATATCTGAGGCACTTAATCATGTGGCAAAAAAATTCCTAGACTGCTTTCAGAGAAAATACTGGCAAAGCACATTGCAAAAATTATCCAAATGTAATTACTTCATTCCTGTACCGCTCAGACACAAAAGAGCAAAGACAGCTGAATAAGGCAAAATGGGAAACTCTGCTTTCCTCTAGTTAACAGCAGTGGAAATAAAGCTTGCTAATGTGTTCAGAGTACCTGTAGGGACATACCATAAACTCTCAGGGTGATGTGTGTGGTAGTTATCTAAGTGTATTAGAGCTGCAAGTAATTGGACAATAGATGTTTATCAGAACATGAAGACATTACTCCAAAGTAAGAGAAAACCATTTTATGACATCAGATTTACAGGTTTAGAATGTGCCTTTTGAGAATAAGAAGAAGTAACACACTTTCTATTGTAACATTAATTAATTAATTTTTATACTGCCCAGTAGCTGAGGCAAGTTAAAAATATGTAAACAAACAAAAAAGACTTAAGGCAATAAACCACCATAATTGTAACCAAATCAGTACAGAGGTATAGCAGAGGTGCAGAATACAATGCAATATTAAAACTAAAGTTTGAAAAGTTAACTGTTAAAATCCTGGAAAAATAAAATGTAATAAACTTGTTCTTTGTGACCTGAAAGCACATATGCACTGTCTCAGTTTCATTTGCCTAGAGTTGTATGGAGTTCACCAGTTAAAAAGTTTTTTTTTTCTAAGGATGTGTACAAAGGGAAGGATTTACTTTTCAAAAAGATCTTTGACTGTAATGTTTATAGCTTTGCAAAATACCATTTAAGACAGTTTTCTCCTTAGGCAGACTTAATTCCTTGAGAGCTCTATACAATTTGTTTGTCTATTTGTTTGCAAAGCCTATAAAAGAAAATTTATTTCTACCTAATGATGTGTTGATAAATACCTAAACTGTGTTGATCTCATAGTAGTGAGAAGCAGAATCTGTTATACTTTTTTTCTCGGATGATTTTTTTCTAGCTTTTAAAAATGAGTTTATCTACATTTGACAGTGTTCATATTGATCAGCCTCTTTTTAGTTCAGGTCATTGTTTGCCATAAAAAACTGTTTTGCAGTCAATTGCAACATTCAACAGACAATTTGAAGATATTGTCAAATCCGAAGGACTTCAGAGATTTCTGAAATAGTAAAATGCTAGTTTTTGAAGGATTTATTGTGCAAGATCTGACAGATCCAAGTCTCCATTATAAAAATTAAAAAGAAACAAGGTCTCTCTCAGTTGCTTCTTAAGTAATGAACAGTTGTGTATTTATTAACACATGAAAGTTGGTCAGGGCTGAGAGGGAGAGAGCTGCCATCCAACAGCTTTCCACTACCAGTTTGCTCCCAGTTTAGAAAAGATCCAAGGAATGCCCCATTCCTAGGTTGTTTACTGTATGCATGAACTTAAAATTCTGGATTGTCATGGGGAAAGCTACCTAGAGTTATAACCCAACAGCAGTGAATGGGTTAAACCTCTGAATTGTTTCCTCTTCAGCAACCCAGAGTTCTGAGTTCTTAACATCATGCCAAAAAAATCCATAAAGTGATAATTCCTTAGTTGTTTTCTGAACCATTTGTGAGGATAAGATTGAGAGGTGGAGAATTATGTAAGCTAACTTGAGTTCCTTAAAAGGGAAAAAGGGAGGATATAAATATAATAAATGTAGGCAGGAGGCTGCATGATTCTGAGAATTTATGGGTTAAGTAGCCCATGCGTTGTCATTGTGATAACCCAGAATATGGGTTCTCATTGAGTCATGGGTATTCATTATGTGTGAACCCTGAGCTAACTATGGAGTGCCAGTGTTATATGGTGGTTAGAGTATTGGACTGAGGACCTAGGGGAACTTCATTCCAGACCTCACTCAGCTATGAAGCTCACTGAGTGGCTTTGGGCCAATCACTAACTCTTGGCCTGTCTTTCTCTCAGGGTTGTTGTTGTATGGTTGAAAAGGAACCATGTAAGGTGCCTTGGGTTCCCCGCAAGAGGGTGAGATATAAAGACCATGTAATATCTACTACTGGTAGATACCAGGAAGTAGAAACTAGTAGAAACAACCCAGGAAGAGAACCCATGGATTGTTGGGTTGTAAAGTCCAATAGTTTGTGGGTTGCAATCCATAGTTAAACCAATGTGCAGGGTTTGCATGTAATTCAGCAATAACCCATACTCAGTCTCTGCTTTGAGTTCTTGTTACATGCAAACCAGGTTTATATTAGCTACAGTTTTAAAACGACTAATGCTTGCTCCTTCAAAATAACACCCTGATTTTTGGTATCCTTCCTTCAAGTCTAAATCATCTTGGTTTCACTTGTGATATTTCATGACTGTGTGAAACCAAGTAGCTGCTGTTTCCTGAGTCAGCTTCTATGATAATTATTTTTATTTATGCATATTCTCTTTCAAATCCCCATATTCCTCTGAACTACCACTTCATCTGCCACTTCAGGGCACTATGTCTCTTGAGAATATAATTTAATGTGATTAAGGCAGCAATACTATATACACAACTGGGAGTAAGTGCCATTGAATTTAAGAAGACTTAGTGTTGAGTAGATGTATATTGGATTGTAGTGGGAATTTTTAAATTAGCAGGTCACTATATGATACCATATCCCTGCCACCTATTAAAAATATAAAGCCACATAAAATCTAAATGCAAATAATATCTACTGAGACTGAGAGCAGTGTCAACAAAGGGCTATCTAACATGACAACAATGGACCCAATGAGGTAATTGGAATATTAAAGTAAGGCATAGAAGTCTGTAGCTGAGAGAGTAGAACTGATCGAGAACCCTTTGTAAACTTTCCATGCTGAATGTATCTCTGATACATTTTACATCAAAACTTGATATTGTATTTAGTACTGGTTCCAGTGCATTTTCAGGATAGTGAACTAAAGTACATGAGAAGGATCAAGAAGGAAAAAACTAGAGCAAGTGAGATGGAAATGCAGTGAGAAAACCAACAGCATGGCAAGAACAAAGCACATGGAAGTCCAGTACACCATTAACTGCTGTGGCATATATGTAAAATGAAGTTTATATTGGCTGCATGACATGGGAGGCAGAGAAAATCCCAGCAATGGTTTATTCCTCATAATGGCCACTCTTTTGCTCTGCTTTTTCCCTAATGTTTTTTCCTCCACCTGCCCATTAGATTCCTAATAGAAATCTGGTCTCTCCAGGGCAGAAGAGAAACAGGCATTCTTTTATGTAGTTAGATTTTAATTTTGTTGTAGACAACATACAGCAACAACAGTAGTAGTAGTAGTACTAATAATAATACTGCTCAAAGGCTCACTTTTCTAGTATGTGGAATGAGTGAATGTTGCACCTTCAGACTTGAGCTCTCTAAAGTCAACAGGGAGATTTATTTCACTGACACTATGGAAAATTGGTTTTCTGCAAGAAAATAAATAATTTGCCACTGAAGTGATAGGTGAACATGTTAGATTTGTTGTCCTATTATTTTCATGTTCACTGAGTGCATGTGTGCCTAACTCGTTTGCTAAAATGTGATCATTCTTACTTCAGAATGTGAAGTTGTGATTCTAAATATACCTGGATGAACATCCAAGACTGTTTTATACATTAAAAAAACCAGGCTGGTAATTTAGAGCAGAAAGAGGAAAGGTAGTACAGTGGTACCTTGGCTCACGAACTTAATCCATTCCAGGACTCTGGTCATGACCCAAATTGGTCATGAGTCGAGTTAAATTTCCCTATAAGGTTCAATGTAAATAAGGTTAATCCATTCTGTAACTACTTTTTTTTAATCAGAAAAATGTGAAGCAAAGTGACAAGAACAACAAAGATTGCGGCCATCTCCATCTCCCCACCCCGCCAGCACAGCCAAGATCGCGCCCATCATCATTGCATGCACCCATCATCCCAGCGCGCTGGGGGGGGGGGGAGATGGGTGCGATCGCAGGCGCACCAGGGGAGAGAGAGAGGGACAGGCGCGAATGGGGCATGCTGGGGGTGGGGAGATGGCCGCGATCTTGCTGGTTGTGGAGGGGAGATGGCCGAGTTTGCACCTGTCTTTCCTGCAGGAGTGTGCCCGTGATCATGCACATCTTCCCTGCATGAACACAACTGTGATCATGGCCATTTCCCCACTTGGGGGGGTGGGGAGATGGCTGCGATCTTGGTTGCCACCCAATGCAGAGTTCGTGACCCACATCAAAATTTTCATGAAATTTTTGTTCGCAACCCAATTTGGTCATGAACCAAGGCGTTCATGAGCCAAGGTACCACTGTAAAGTAAGATGAGTCTTGCATTCTGTAGCTTTCCATGTCCCCCCACCCCAACCATGAAAGAATGGTAAATTCAAAATGTTGATAATATATAATTTTTTTTGAGGGGGAGTAGTTTCTCTCTAACAAGACAGAAATGAATAAATCTTGAAATGCTGGTGGAACATTGCTTTCTGTAGTTCCCCTGAAAACTCTCTTGACGGTTACGGATCCTCCTGAATGGCTGAGCTGTGGCATGGGGGGTTAAGGGGGGAAAGAGATTATCACCATATACTGGAAGTTACTTTAAGTAAGCAGAGTTCAGTTTTTCTTGGGTTAGTTACAAACAGATTTGTGTATGGGATAGTTTACCTGCCAAAAAGACTTCTGGGTACTATATTTGAATGTTTTTATAGGGAAGGGGAACAATGTGAAGGGAAAACAGTGGTGATATATTGCTAATTTAGCCAAGCCACAATTTCACTCTAATGTTGAAAAATAGAATGCACATGTTCCTTACATTAGGGGTGGAAGAAAGTAGACCTCCAGATGTTTTGGACTGGTTGATCATCCCTGCTTTGCAACATGAATTTTTAATACCTACTTTCTTAAACTGAAGTAGCCTAACTGTTCTGGAAATTTGCTCTGAAAATTATCATTCAAGTGCTAACTTCCAGGGCCATGTTTATCATGTAGTAATTGCTACTTTCATATGACAAACTAGTTGTATAAAAGAACTATAATGGGTAGTATGAAAACAATTGTTTGGAGGCAAATTCCTTAAATGTAGTTTGAGTATTTATAAACCACTTACATGTAAAGATTTAAAAGGAGTATGCCCAAATCATAAAACATGTATAAAACAGTACAAAAATAAGTATGGAAGATCTACATTATTCATAGGAATAAGAGACATGGTAGGCTAAACTACACTGAGGAGGTTTGCATAAATAAGCATGTCTTCTATATACACCTAAAAATAGAGGCTGGTGGTGCATGTCTAATATCAGGGGAAAGAATATTGCACATAGTAGATACCACCACTTCAAATGCTTTGCTCCAGATGAAGGGAGAATGAACTTCAAGAGCATGTAGTGCCACCAGAAGGGCTCCAGATGCCTCCAAGGATCAAATGGCTCTATGAGGGAAAGTTACGATTTCTCAATCAGGTTCCATTTTAAAGAGTTCTATTTATTAACAACAACACGTTAAACCTGGCCAGGCAGCAGATAAGCAGCCAGTGTGTGCTGTAGGTGCTCACACCACACTGCATAAGCTACATAAAGCATTCTGCATAAGCTGAAGCTTGCAGACCAGCCTTAAGGACAGTTCTGATACACAGCATGTTTCAGAAGTCCAACCTTGAAATTACTAATGCCTCCACAGCTGTTGCATGGCTGAGTCTTGATCCTTTCCATTCTCAATGGGTACTTTTGCACTTTTGTTTATGGACTCCAGCTTTTTAAGTTACGCTATGGCATATAGTGAATGCAGAAATGTGAGTGCATTTGCATAAATGCTTATTACTGAATGGTGTAACATGTGAAGCTACTCTGAAATGGATCTGTTTCTCAATGAATCTTTAAGTAGGTACCTTATACTGCAATCCTATACACATTTATATTATGTTTAAATGTATTTTATATTTATATTCAGCCTACCTGAGAGTAAAACTCCCTACCTGTACTTAGCGGAGCTTACTTCGGAGTAGACATGTATAGGATTGCCCTGTTAATTAACATAGTTTAAAATGAATATGCAAATTGTGAACACTCCAGACCCAGATACCTGGTCCAATTGAGTTATTTGAAATCTGGCATTCTTGCATATATGGTAGAGCTGTGGACCTGTTCCCTGCTACAAATTGTGATATGTATGCCTTATTTTTGTATACATTTTTAGTATCACAAAGTCAGACATATGCATGTATTGAGGTCTGAATATATGTCTTATCTCACCTGTTCATTCAATGTGAATGAAGAGCATGCATACAAACCTACTGCCGGGCTATACAGCATCCAGTAGTACATACATGATGGTTAGATTTATATTTGAAGTGACCCTATGTTCTACTTACTACGCCAGTATTATTGTAGGACAAATTATTGTATTATTGTTGACAAATATTTTCTAACATGCATGCAAGAGTTTTTTGCTTGGTTTTTTTTTTTAGCCTTCTGGCTATGCTTCTGTGGTTTTGCATACTTTGAACAGGATGTAGCAGCTGAACTGATGCAGCATCAGATGTATAGCAGTACCCACAAATAGAATATACTTTTGCAAGCAGGCTCTGCAGTTTGAACAAAATGGTAAGTGAAACTAATGGTGCATATGTCACAGTTGCCTGGACTGCAGGTAGCAGGAAATGGTTTTTCAGTGAATGACCAGGAGAAATTCAGGTTTTGCATATGTAGGGCAATTGTTGATTACTGAAGATCCTAATTCTGTCCCAGTTTCACGCATGCCAGAGTCATTATCCAAGGTAGTCCTGTTTAAATGATTGGGCACATGTGTTTCACTGCAAGACTTAAAGGTCAAAATACTAAGTAAAACGACTGTGCTGCTCATCATATCTGTATGACTATATTGTGGCAAATTTCCACTTTTTCTTTTCCATTCTCCAGTATTTTCCAATCAAATTGCTGACTATAATGATAGATGATAAAGAAAACTATCCACCCACCATCTGGAACATGGATGCCTTTATACCAGTATTCATTTCTGTAGCCTAATAACATTTGCTCTGGTTCTCCAGGGCTTAGGACAAAGAAGAGTTCTTTGTCCTGCTACTTGATCTTCTTAATTGAAGATGTCAGCAAGTAAACATGGCACATTTTGCACATAGTGCATTCTCAAATTGACAATTTGGCCAAAACGGATTTTCTAAATCTCATAGTACTGGGATGGTCAATGCACAAAATGCCATTAATATCAAATTTATATCAACACATTCTAATTTATATTAGAATTTAATTTATTTTAGAGTTATGTAGATCACTTAGCAGTTCATGGTAGATGTCTTATCCACCTATCACTCTGGGTAGTTGTCCAGAAAACTAGAGATGAGAATCTTGAAGGGAAGATCTGAGAGCAATGTAGAGATGTACTTGTGGCTTTACTATCTAAACAGCAGCAACTTCCCTACCAAAGTCGCTGCAGGACAGCTTTATTTTTATTTCACCAGTATTGCCAGTTTACTAAAACTGGTGTCCATCTTTTCGCCCTCTGAGTATCTAAAGTAAATGGATTCAAGTGGTGAGGAAGGGAGACTCCCATTGGTTTCAGCATATGCAAGCTGGCTGTTTAATGTGATGGGTAAAAGAATACCATACCATAGCATACATTTAATGCTATATAAATGCTCCCTAAAGCTAGATAACAATGATTAAATGAAGCAATATTTCTTGTAAACCTGGTTTGACTAGAAATGTTGTTAGCGTTGAGGTTTGTTTTGTTGCAATTTCATATTAGGTGTGGGAGCAGGGTGTGGCTGTTCTTACTTTATTCTTAATATGGTTCGATATTCTGCATCAGTCTTGATGTATAAAGGTTGGACTTGTGCTGAGAGCAGAATCAGCTGGAATATGAAAACAACTTGAACAAATGCACATATTTTGGTAAGCCTAAAAAGGGAAAAAAAGCATGAGGTGTGGATTTAAGATGAGAACAATAATGGAAAGAAATCAACAGGGAGAAGTGAATATTTTATCTAGGTGTTAACATGAACTTGAATTCTTATCTGAATTGTATCAAGGCTTTATTCCTTCAGGAGCTTTCTTAAACTAAATAATATAATTTGCTTAGCTGTAGTACCACCTTCCATGAAGGAATAATCAGCTTTTAACATTTGGCTGCACGTATTTTAAATGTACATTATTTATTTTATTTGTATCCAAGTCCGCAAAAATGATAGCACTGGCACTGCCAGATAGACTGTGCTTGCTCAGTTTGTCATTGCTTTGTTTTAGTAATTCCTGTCAGCTGTCCTCTAAAATAGCTAGGGATAACTCATTAGGATGTATTACAGAGTAACTGAATCCTGCTTTTAGAATGCTATAGGAACACATGGTAATTTTCTTGAAGCAAATGCTCCAAAACATAATGTGTACAATAGCCCTTTAGGTCATAGGCGCAGGATTGGTGAGGAAAGATGTGACTTAATATTTGGCATTTGATGACATCAACATGCACTACTCACACACAATTTACAGATCTCTGGAGAGTAAAGAAAACCATATAACAGCATATTTATCTAGCCATATTTAAATGACTGTCAGAACTGCACATCATTGTATAATACTGGAACACTGACTAGCTGAAAATGAATTATGCTTTTTGCTTGGGCTTAGTTGGATGGGAAACTTGAGGTGTGGAAGGAACGTTTACTTTAATTTCTGTTCATAGGTATTCATTATCAAACTGCATTGAAAGCAAAAAAAGTAAGATCAGAGTTGCAATCTTGTACCTATTTACATTGGAGTCATTCCCACTGAAATGAATAGGATTTGTTTAGGTAGCTCTGTAAAGGAATATAATGTATAATGCTTAAAAGCAGCTTGAAAGTTTTCTTATCTACTTAGTCTTGTTTCTGTGATGATGATTGTTATTCTTTCTCTTTTGTAATTTACTTTTTGCTATCAAAACTACTTTATCCTGTCTTGTGCTTTACATGGTTTCATATTTACAATGCTAGATTCGAAGTGTGCCAGTTAGATGGATTAGCAAGAAACCACTAAAACCAACATAGAGGGAAAATTCCTGCTTATATTCAGGGAGAGTTCACATAGCATGCTAAGCCATCCTGAGGATACAACACCATGGATAGTTGGTTACTTGTTATTCCAACTGAGCTCCTTGTGGTTTGCTTCCCCTCTCAGTCTTCTTGCCAGCTATCATTATGTATCCCAGGTGCCTTTGTGGCAGAACTCCTTATTTCCTTGGTCCCTACATCATCAGTCTTTCTGCAGTTCGTTCAGTGCGCGTTGCTGGGATGTGAAAAACTCCTTACCTCCCCCCTCCCGCATGCATCAGATAGTCAAATAAAATTAATTTTCAGAGCCATTATTGACCTGGTTCACAATTCGATTAAAAATTGGTTGTGGAGAAGTGCTTGCAGAAGTACAAGGCCACATGTCCACTGTTAGTCAAGCATAACAATTCCCACTTCTAATCAGTGTACTTGTCAATTCCATACTCACCTTCTGTGCGTCTCTTAATAGCAAACACCCTTTCAAAAAATGGCTATGTCATGTATTCCCAAAGTTATCACATGTGCCACCAGAGATCCTTCCCCTGCTGCTGGTGAGGGATGAGAAAAGATGGTAGTGGCATTAATGAAATTGCAAGGAGTGTCCAGGTGGCTCTTTAGCCATTCCCCACAATGGAATCACCCTGCCAGGTTTGCACTTCACAATAAGCCATCCTGGAAAAAAAGCTACACTGAACAACCCAAAAACAAGCCATGGGCTCTAAGGGTGGCTTGTTCATTAAAAATAACCCACACTTTGGAAACCACTAGGCTGGGTTGGCTTGTCAAGCAAACCAGGTCTTAAAATTCACCATTATTGTCTTGAAAAAATAATTAAATAATTCAATTATAGAGCACATTCAAACAACAACACACATCATGTTTCTATAGTTTGTAATTAATGATGACAGCTAGTCATCATTAATAATGGATATGGTGTATGTTTTCACAATCACATGTAAACAAAAACAAAACTAAGTTTACACAGCACAATAACCCAGAGGTTGAGGACAGGTTGAGTGTGGGTTGTTTAACCATAGGTGGTGGTTGAAACACAAGTTGTTTTTTCTGAACCTAGTTGAAATAACAAGACATGGTTTGTTAACCATGAGCAGCCCAGGAAAATAACAACTATGGCTTGTTGTTGGATTGTGAACTTTGGGTTGTTTTTGATTAAGAAAACATGGCCTATCTTATCACAGCTCCATGGCAATCTACATTTCAACAAGTCATAGTTCATAGACAACCCACAGGTTAGCATGGGTTGTGTGGTAGACTATTCAAAGTACCTGGCTGGTATTTGGCTTCCACTATCCGTAATGAGGATTTAACAACTCCTCAAGTAGCACAGCTGCAGTGTTAAGTGAACCAAGCATGTTTTGTTGCACATGAAATGTTAAGGCATACTTAGCTTAAAAGCTAAATACTATGGAATGACTCAGTTATCCCCTAAATTTATTTATCACTGTATCCTAGGAGGCAGCTGGGGTTGAAGCTGGATGTACATTTACAAAGTCAGTAAAATAGTATTTGTGGGGAGACACTAAGAAACAAATATTTCTACATTTGTTTTGACACTTGTATATCCATATATACTCCTTCCTTCCCCTTGCCAGGATATGATGTTCAGCATTTACTTGTAAAGGTATTCCAGTATTCTTTTCTGCTTCATAGCAGTAATTATCCTGTGTATAAAAATCAGAGGCACCCCTAGAAAGGGTTGCATGCTTCGTATTACAACATTTTAATGGCAAACAGTTCATCAATAGGGAATATTTACTTGAATATTTAAAATGAAAGAGAAATCCTGTTCCATTCTCTTGCATTCTTTTGATGAAAACAGAAGAACATTTGAGGTTTCCTTAGAAGTTATTCAGCATTTACTGCCTTGTTTCTGTAGTGCTCTCTTTCGCTCAGGGGCAAGTTGCATGTCATGCAGAGTTCCAAGAAACTTTTCTTTCTTTCTTTGGATGAGAAGGAGCCCCTGGAAGCAGAGTTACTTGGCCAGTGGGGGAGTTAACCATTTAGTTTTTTCTCTCAGTTTTCACAATTTGCTCTTCATGGGGGAAAATAGAGATATTATACAAATTACCAGCAAATAAAGAGAAAGTTGGGAGGAACACTTAATTTTTTTTCCATTCCTAATTGCAGCCTCAAACAGATACTTTTTATTTAAGTATAAAGTACAGCTATAAATAACACTTGGAAAGGGTGCATATTGTCAGCTGTTTGGTTTAAAATTTCTAATGACACGTTATTATATTTTTATCCTAATTTATATTTTATATTGTATTTTAATTTAATTAAGACAACTTTGGCTCTTGAGCACTACAGAAATAAAACAATAGTAAGTGTAGTTTGGTTCTTCATCACTCTGTGGGTTGCTAAATGTGTATGTTTGTGGCCATCCCAGAGTTTGGTAATGAACTTGTTCCCACCTTGCTTTAATCCCTCTTTCAGTTACAGTAGATGTTAAAGCCAAATAAGGCTACAGCCCTTTTGGGATGCCTGTAAGCCCCCAAATTAATCTTAAGCATCCAGTACAGAGCAGGCAGAGCAGTGGAAGCAATTTTCACCTCCCTGTTCTCCTGTGCTGCATTTTTACTAAACAGGCTTTTGCCCATTCAGCTGGAACATCTCAGAGATAGAGGGAAGAAGGCTGGTGAGACATCAGGATACTCATATTCTGACCTCTCCAGCCTTCTTCCCTCCCCACTGTCTTTTACCCCTCCCCAAGGCTGCTTTCCCAACCTGGGAGAGTTCTGTCATGCCTACCATGGACATGCACATGGTAGGCATGTCATGAGTGGAGCTAGTTGGAGCCGACGGTCAGACTAGTTGGACTCTGTTTCTATGTTTCTATATATTAGCTGCAAGGGAGCAGAATAGGTTAAGTTAGAGCACATTCAAGGGGTCATAGGATGGTTCCTTAATTGCGGGTTTGACTGAAATAACAGAGGGTAGAAGCAAAATTAATCTTTAGATCATTTAACTGAAATCCTTTGGACTTTAACTCTTTAGATCTATTTTCCAAATGTAACCTAAAGAGAAAAAGGCATGAGTTTCTGTTGGTCCAAGTTATGTTTTTTAAAACTGGATGGTTACCTGAAGGAGCGCTTATGTCCATATATGCCCGCCCGCCCCTTGAGATCAGCGGGAGAGGCCCTTCTCCAGGAACCCTCCGTGAAGGAAATTAGGAGGGTAAATATTCAGAGGAGGGCTTTCTCTGCGGTGGCGCCCAGTCTATGGAATGCACTCCCCAGAGAGGTCCGCCTGGCGCCGTTGTTATTTGTTTTTCAGCGCCAGGTGAAGACCTTTTTATTCAAGCGTTATTTGGATTGTTAATATTATTTATTTATTTTATTCTTTGGCCAGGGCGACTTAAATTTTATTGTTATACTGCTAAATTATATTGTTTTATATTATGTTATTTATTTATAATTGTGAGCCGCCCTGAGGCTTCGGCGAATGGGGCAGCATAGAAGTCCTCTAAATAAATAAACAAACAAACAAATAAATAAATGTTCCTTTCATCTAAATAATTGCTCTAAATAAGGACAAAATTAGAAGTGTAATTTGGATGCAATTATTTTCTTCAAAAGAGTTGACTATAGGGGTAAGAGAGGGAGAATTTAATTGTTCACCCAGCTATCCAGTAATAGTCCCTGAAACTGCCTTGAGAGGAAAGTTTCCATTGGTGCCAGCAGAAACTGCCCTCCTAATGCAGATAGAAGTCTTATGCATTCTAGCCACGTTCTAAGTCAAAAAGAGGCTTCCAGAGCAGCTTTCAAATATTAGTAATAATAGGGTCATGTAACCATAGTCCTTGAGGCTTCCAAGGACACAACAGGAAATAAAAATGAGTTGGGAGGAGGGAAGAGAACTCATACCAGTTCTTAGTTGCAAAGCTGGAATAGATACTGTTAAAGGACAGGAGGAACTGAAAGTTTGTGGATCTGACACTGTCTGTTGAGGCCCAGGTGGCCTCACTGGCAAGGAACACCTTTTATATCAGTTGGAACCCCATCTGGATGGAAATAGTCTGGCAACATATATGCTGTGGTAATTTGCAATGTGTTAGATTAATGGACTACCTTTCAAGGTGTTTCAGAAACTTCAGTTCAAAAGCTGGGTTAGTTGCTGGGTTACTGCGATTGGCCAATATGTTCATGTGATGCCAATGCTTTGTCACCTGTACTGACTTCTAGTTCATTTTCAAGCCCAATTAAAAAATGGTGGCATTGGTTTTAAAGTCATACAAGGTTTTGGATCAAGAGTATCAAAATGCATGCTTTCTCCCACATGTACCAGCTCAGACATTTAGATCATCTTCAGAGACACTTTTCCAGGTTTCCTTGCCAGAGAAAGCTAAGCAAGTGGGTGCATGAGAGAAGGCCTTCTTAGTTGTGGCACTTCACAGATTCCTGTCCTGTTTATTGTTTTGCAGTCTATTGTATTTTATTCTTTAAAATATTTGTATTGTATTTTATATTTGAACTATTCTATGGGATTTTAATTTTTTAACTGTGTAGTTCCCCTACAGAACATTAGTTATTGGATGGATTTGAAATGTAACCAATAAACAGTAAACAAAAGTTATTGGTCCCTCTGCCTTTTAACTGGACCTGCTTCTCATCTCTCCCTCTGCTATTCCATAATAGAATGGCCAATGCTAGCTTAAACTCTTTTTAACCCTGTAATACCATTACTGCTGTGCCCTTGCTGCAGTTGCTAGTGACATCTTTTAAAATGTGCCTTGATTCACCTTTTGATGACTTCACATTCTCTTAACCAGAGGGGAACTTTCTACTTCTTCAGAATTCAGTTTTTGATTAGTATGCTCTTGGTTTAAAACACAACTATTTGGTTGGAGAGTCAGTGTGGTGTAGTAGTTAAGAGTGCTGGTCTGGGACATGAGAGATCAATGATGGCACTAACTTGGGCTAGTCACAGACTCTCAGCCCAACCTACCTCAAGGGGTTATTACTGTGAGGATAAGATCGAGAGGAGGAGGAAATAAAGTAAGCTGTCTTGAGTTCCTTAAAAGGAAAAATGTTGGGATAAAAATAAACTTCCACATTTTTACAGCTCCCAAAAACTTCCTCCATGGCGTTTTACCATCTTTGTTGTGATTTAGGCTTGCTGAAAGAACCTAAATACGTAGCATCAAATGTGCCTGTGTGTTCAGAATGTGCCTGTATGCATGTTTGTAAATCTACACCTACAAAATTGGTTCCTAATTTTAATATAAGTTTATAGCTTGTTGTAATTTGAATATAAGGTTTTAGCTTGGAGCTGCCCCAAGTTCAATATGGCCTCCTTGATTGCATGACAGGAAGAGGTACCTCTCTATCAATGTTACCTCTCTATCAATGACACGGCACTCCATGTCTTCTGATTACCTCACCCATCAATTCTGAGGATGCTTCAAAGCATGGAGGGTATAGAGGAAAATATTTGAAGTTGCTTTCTTGTAAAAAAAAATTGTTAAAACATATGATCTGGCCTGGGCAACTTCTTCTTCCTTCTCTTTCTCCTCCTATATTTTTATTTTATACTGATAATTTTAATTTTGTATTTGTAAATCAATGTATTTTTTTGTATTTTTATATTTAATGGTAATTTATTATGTACTATTGTATTTCAATGTATTTTATCATGTTGTAAGCCGCCCCGAGGTTTCGGCAAGGGGCGGCATAGAAATGTTATAATAATAATAATAATAATAATAATAATAATAAAATTGACTATGCTGGAAGGAGCAGAACCACTGTGACTCTAACGTGAGACGCATAGAGCTTGTCCAGGAAGTTAACATGGCTGATGCCAGCAAAATCCAGTGAGAGAGAAGGAAAATCAGCAGTCATGCTGTCCTCCCCATCCCTCTATATCTCGCTGGTCAAATTATAATGATCAAGGCCATTTCAACACAAAACCTGGTCCTAAATGTCCTACAGGAGGTCTGCCTCAGCCAAGTATCTGTGCATAACCTCAGGATGTAGCAAATGAATTTAATCCCATGTAACTAGATCAGATTGTGCTTCTGGGGATTTCTACAGTAACTTGATGGTACTGAGTTTAAGGTAAATAAGTGTCTTTATTCTCAATAACTTTGACATTCATATCACCACCTCATCCATTTATGCAATGAATATTGTGTACTTACCCAAGAAAAATAACGATTACTATTTGGATTAAAATAGATTGATTTTTAAATCTGCATTTAAATGTCCACAGATAAGTTAGCCAACTGTATCTTTTCATTGCTCCCCCCTCTTTAATGCAATTTGGTCTCAAATGCATAGGCAAGTATGACTGAATGTGTATATGAAGCCATACTTGGTTCAGTTGCTACATTTTTCCTTTGCCAGTCTCATTGTCTTCCAATCCTAGAGGAAATCCTAGGCATTTAAGAAAGCAGAAAGGGTAATTTGGTTTCTGGGACATAGAGAAGTACTTAAATTAATTAGAAAGTTGCAGGATGGATAAACCATAGAGCATACAACAACCTATATGTAGTTGTTTGCAGAACTGAAAACTCTTCTCCGAAATTCTCTATATTATAAAAAAATCCTCTTCTCTCTAATTTTCAGGAAAGCGTTTCCCACATTAATTTCTTCGGTGTGTGTGTTTAGTAATTTACACATTGATTTTTACTCTGTGCTTTCAGATACCAATTTGGTTACAGTTTCTGGCACAAGTTTATACTTCATTGCTAAGTGAAACCATTGTCAAAATCATTACCTCAGCCAATAAAGGAGGATTCTCTTCCACTCCTGGCAAGCAGGCATGCATTCATTCATTTCCTGTTTTCAGTCTCATTTTGTACTAAGCAGAGATAGCATTGAAGTGTGGTACCAGCCAAGCTATTTTTGTGCCTTATATCTGCAAGCAGGCATAAAAATAATTAACATTACCAATATGTACACGTCCAATGGATAATGTTGGCTAGTTTATAATCTTCGGAAAGCTTTTCTATAAAACCACTATTGGCAATAATGCAGGATATTACACAATATGGTAGCCTGTATATTAGTAAAATCAGATGTGAAGTCACTGCTTTGTTAATTTGGTAGAAGAGTGGATATATGACTAGAAGGTATTTTCCCAAACCTTTTATTTGATTCTATAGCTTGTGAATCCCATTTTAAGAGTAGATGCACACGATTGCTTTGGTCACCTAATTCTTGTATATTGACTTCATTTCAGTTCAGGAGGTTTGCAACTTACCTTAAAGAGTTTCTGTTCATGCTGTTCTTTTTGCTTTATGTTCATTTACAAGCTTGACTGCTTTCAGAGCCCAGGCTTTCACCGTTTATTTCTTGTCTGTGGCTACCCTTTATAACTGAAATTCCCAGCCCCACTTCATCATCTCACTTTATTCATTACACCTTCAAGAAATGTTTGTAGGATGAGCTGCTTGCTCAATTTTTCCATTTCCCAACCTTGTTGCTTGCATTTCTTCTTAAAGTTTCCAAGAGTGGACAGTTCCTTTAAAACAGTCTAATTCCCTCAAAACATGATGTGTTTTCTCCAGTACCCAGTTAGTGAACAAGCAATGCCAGGCAGCCCTGGATTTAAACTCAGAACAAATTTTTAATTGAATTGGTTACAATGTTTTCCTCTTGTGAATGTATTCTTAGAATCCTGCTAATCTTAGATACACACCTAACTACTTTTAAAGTATCTAGTATTGAGTACTGGGAAGGAGTATTGGAACAATTTGCATGGAGCCTGTAAAAATATTGATGATTTATATTTTAATGTAAATTTTATGCAGTCATTTATAATTGATTTGAGGTGATTGGAAAACTTACTGGTTTAGAGAACTCTATTTCCTTTACAAGTCTCAACAAAGTACTGATAGAAAAAGAGAAATCTCTTCTTTTTCAGAAATTTGGCAAGTTATGAAATGATATGTTATATCTCTTGGCAGTCTTATCCCTCTTTTATATTTTTCTTTCTATTTTATTTCTTTAAGAACATAATTTTAAAAATTATTTAAAAGAAATAATTTGCATTTAGTTACTATTTATTTAAAGCTTTTATAAACCATTGAATTAGCAACCAGCTCTAAGAATGGTGTACAAGAAGTTAAACAGTGTAAAAACAAGCTCAAACAAATACAAATTATCAACATGTTGATAACATTAACTGGGGCATAACAACCACCAAAAATGACAATCATAATAATACATAATACAAGAATAAAACAAATCATGGAATGTCAGTGTTAATATAGATAAAACCAGTATAAAATCTGAAGCATTGTTTCACAATTAAAATGCTGGGAAAATAAAAAGGTTATGACCTGTACCTCTCTAGAGAGCTGATCCTATAACCATTGGTTGGTCTGCTAACAGAATGTTGGACTACATATACCTTTGATTTGTTTCATGTTTCAGCATGGCTTTCTTAGAGGAGGAATGGCTAAGAGACAATCCTTTCATGTTATTTGACATTTAATTGAATTAAATTTAACTAAATAATGGGTTTCAACTAAATCAAAAGATTAACTTAACCATTGAAAACTAAGTTTTCTATGATATAGGATTAAATTAAAAGTTATCATTAGGTTGATCAGCTTCCAACCTTATAAAATATTAAATTTACATATTTGATAATACAATTAAACTCAAGTTCCAGCTATATAAATGTACTTTCATGTTGCTTTTAACTGAATGCTGTCTGACTCCACTGCATGAGCTCTTACTATAAGAGAATCCATATGCGTTCCATCCTGAAAAGCTTTTGATGTGCTTGCCTGGCATGAAAATTGGAAAAGAGAGTTTTTACTGAATATGATTTATGCATTTTGGATGCAACATATTAATGTAGCTGGCATGGTAATACTGTACACGTCTGTAGAGTTGGAAGTTGTGGAGCTTTTTGCTTGTGAGCCTCACAGATTAATTAGAGAGGAGGGAGATTTTAATCTGGAATTGATTATCTGATGAAGGGCTTTTATAAATATCTAAACAAATAAATAGATGTAGTTGATTACAGTACTGAAAGTTTGTAGTCCAGTGACACAATAATAGCATTTTGCTCTTGTATTGTATTCTTACTCACATCAGAAATTATAGTCTAGAATTCTATCTGTATGTTTGGCATTCAGAAGGCTTCTTTTTAAAAGCAATATTAACTTGACAGACCCAAAGTAGAATTTAACTATGTAGCTGGTTCAAGTAACTCTCTGAGAAAACATCTCTGTACCAGAATATCTACTCCTGTATAATCAAACTTGAAAAGTGTTTTCATGTATGGGAGCAGGCAGGGCAGGAGGATGGATAAGGAAGACATGTTCAAATAACAGCTGAAGAAGACAGTGTTAGTGAATGAGTTTGACCATGTTAACTGTGCAGTGATTGACCTTTATACCCTGTCATGTCATGTTAATTTCATAGAGAGAATGTTGTGGAAAGGAGTATTACAGCAACCAGGCAAGCTTACTATTCTATATAGCCTAAATACTAAGACTACTTCTGGAATTAAAAATCAAAATACTTACTGCATTTAGGAAACTGTTATAGATTTTCAGTGGTGCATCTATTTTTCTTTAAATGTTTAAATCAGAAAAGAGGAATTGTTTGGATATTATGCCTTGTTTATTTGATTTTTGTACTTTTTAGCTAATCATATGATATTAGGAAAAATACAGGTTCAATATCAGGAGTCTCTTCCATGTATATAAAGATCCTACATGACACTGGAACAATAGTACATGCATTTATCACAGTGAGCGTATGTCTTACTGTCAGAGCAGTATCCAGTATTTTGCTTCTTAGGTTCTATTCTCTGTGCACATGCTGTTTTTAAAAGCATTCTGTTGATAACATACCAGGTTGACTAACAAAATAGTAAACACATCAATTCAGTAAATAAACCACAGGCATAAAAAGATAAAAGACAAAATACCAACATGATTTAAAACAACAATAGCAGATTGACTACATATGCAGCAGCAGGAAGTAGGAGACAGCTTTAAGTAGCATTATTTCCAAAAGCCTTTTGGGATAATTTACAAATCTTTCTTCCTACATTAGAGCATATGTAGAGAGAGAAAAAATAGTTTTCGGTAGAAAGAATTTCAAAGCCTGTGACTGCTCAGAGAATCTGCTTCTGTGAGGTCACCTGCCCTGTCTCTGAGGTCCGGGGAAACATAGAATAACATTTCTCTTGGAAACCTGAACAACTGACAGGTTCACATTTGAGGAGGCTGTCCTCTGGATTGAAGTCTTTTAAGGCTTAGATCATCATTAACTCTTTGAATTGAGCTCAGATATAAATTGGAAGTCTTTAGGATCATAAAACTGGGTTTTATGCTTCATGGAGTAGGGCACAGTAAAGATCCTCATTGCTACATTTTGGGCCAAAATAGTTTCTGAACATTCTTCAAAGTGATCCTATGAATGTACAGTAATCCAGTTAGGATACCAATGATGCATGCATAATTGTGCCTAAATTGAAACTGTCCAGGAAAAGAGCTCAGCTGGCATTTTGAAAAAAGGCCAGCCCTTGCTTCTTTTTCACCTGTACTTCTGTGAGACATGTCAAATCCAGGTGTATTCCTAAACAATGAACCTTAACAATTATTTTTAAAGAGGAAGCTACCTGGGTGACATTGAACCAGTCACTCTCAGCCTTACCTACCTCACAGGATTAAAGATGTAGCACTATCATTATTACTAACAAAGCAGCTTCACCCCATTCAAGGTGAACAGCTAAACCTAGATTGCTCTTTTGCCAGGCAACAGAATTTCATCCTGTTTAGATTAAATCTCAGTTTGTCCACATTAAATCCTTCATTGACCTCAGAAATGATATAGGGTCCTCAGGTTCACTGGATGAGGGAGACACTTTAACCTTGCCCCCAGCCCAGTGCTTCTGTGCAAGATTGCCATAGTGGGCAGGAATCAGCTTCCAAATCACTGGGAGATACTAAAGGGTTCTCCCCACCCCAGTGACCCTGATCAGAAGTGCTGCCTTCCAGCCCGCAGTAGCAATATGGAAGCAACATCCTCAGCAGCATGAAGAGGCTTCAATGGCAGAAACAAGAATGACTGCAAAATAGGCCTTAAAGGTCCATGAGTTATGCACCTCTGATTTGGGGTTGTCACCCTAGAATATAATGGAAATCTTTAGTTTGAAAAAAAAGTCCAGCTTGTGTGGTTTATTTATTTATTTTGGTTTCTGATAGCAAACTATATTTGTCAACTGTTCTAGAGTAAAGGAGGTTTGGAAAAAATAACTCTTTGTTTTTAATCTAGAAGGACTTCCAAGAGTTGAATCTTTGGCCCATAGTTCTATAAGACCCTCCCAACTAAGGTGACTGGTGGGCTTTAAAATTCTAAAACAGCACTTTTATTTTGGCCTGGAAACAAATTAGGAACCAGTACAGCTAAAAATGTGGTGCAATATATCCACTCTGGCTAATATTTATCAATAATTTGGTTGTTGTATTTTGCACTAGCTAAATTTTGAGCTATTTTCAAAGAGCAACCTGATAAAGATAGTACTATACCTACATATTTAACAACAGTTAGGACTTGTGCAGAGCATTCCCTTATTTTTTTTTATAGTGGTGGACACATTTGGGGAACTAAGCTGTTAGAGGCATTCTGGTCTATAGTTGCTCCCTAGAAATATACCCTCCAAGATGCAAATATACCTTTATTTACCACAGGCTATTTGGTTCAATGAGTTCCTACCATCAGCAACTCTGTTGTGTATGGATTGAGTTTTAGTTTTTCATCCTCATTCAGTCTGCTACTGATCTCAAGCATTCGTTCAGAAAAGTCACTGGCATACCTGGCACTGATAAAAATTGGAATCCTTGCTGAAATGGAATTGTAGAGTGCAGACAGTGCAGTAAATAGATCAGAAAGATACTCTGAAATGTTTTGGGAATATTGCTGTCAGGAAATGAGCACAGTACTTAGCCTAGTATTGTGCATATTTATGATTATCACTGTACTGAACTTGTAAATATTTGGGATAGGGTTTCTGGAACATGAAACTTTAGGCTTTGGGAAGGGCCCTTATTTACTGCCATGTGAAACTTGTATGTCCTGCAAAAATCAAAACTGTTCCTTATTTTCTTGTGGGAATTTTCCATCCCCTAACTCACTACTGTGCTACATGTACCCTTGCATTTTGCTTAAAAATGAAAACTCTTAAACTTCTGACCTCAGAGTTGGAGTTCTAAGAGTTATATGCATTTCCATTCATGTTCTCTTGAAACAAGGAGTGCTAAACAAGCTCCAAGCCTAGGTTTTTCCCTTACTGTAGCCAGGATGATGAGGTTGCTAAATTGAGGCATGTTTTCCAAAGTATTGGCATTACAGCTGGAATGTTTAAGTATTTGACTTAATTTTTTGTGTGCTGAACAGACCAAAATTCACAAAAGTGAAGCTTTAAATGGAAAAAGAAAGTATTTCTAAGGGTTCCAATTGTGGTTGTTTTTAAATTAGCATTATAGAATTTTCTGAAGATCCTGTTTCTAGATCCATTTTAATTAGTTTCAGTCTGATTTTGGTACTGAACTGTCTTCGCTGCCTTTGCCAAGAGAGACACAAGATGAGTGCGAGCCTTTTGATTCCTTTTGCAAAATAATTTATTTTAACCAGATTTCTAAATGTAATATTGTGTTATAAAATTGCATATACTAAGTGTCTTGTAAGAATAGAAGTGTGTTAGCCCTACAGTTAATATTTAGTCTGAATCAATGCCTCTTTCAGATCTATTTGGTTAAAAGAGTTTCTATGTAAACAAAGTCAGTTTGATCATATCTCAAATATGATTATTTACATTCTACTAACATGAACATTTGATTTTTACCTGGTGAAATTAAATTGGTATTGTCTGCCTATTAACTTTCAGGCAAATTGACTGTTCTTTCTTTGACCCGTTGGTCAAGATGTTTAATTTTTTACTATTAGGTGTGTGTGGTTGGGGCTGGACCAAGCAAGAGTGAAGCAGAAAGAAGCAAAACTGGAAAAGGCAAGACAAAAATGTTCAGTGTATAGGTTCTTATATTCCCATACTTATTCTCACAAATAATTATGGTTGCTGGTCATCTGAAATACTGTATTTGGGAATATTTTAAAGACATTTCCTCTCCTGATAAAGGAACACCTGCAAAACGTTGCAAGTAAGACAAACAGATATGCAAGGCCTAGCTGTAAGAATGAAGCACTATTAGTAATTAATATGCTGCTTAGTTATAAGTTAACATAGTTTAGCAGTCAAATTTGCCCTTTTGTTTAAGAAATATATAACATTACTACCAAAGAGAAACTTGAATTAAAACAGCTTTGTTTTCTTGCTGATTTCAATAGCCTTGATCTAAATCTGTCCACTCTACTTTGTGGTCCCATAGAGTTCTTTCTTAACCTCCCTTTCCATTTAACATCTGTTTAATATCTGTGCCAGAATAGGATTTAATCTCTATTGCTCTGTTGAAGCTAGACAGGCCTCTGACTAGCTGACTTGCTTTTTTGGTGGGTGGAAAGGGAACTGACAACGCTGCATATTCTGATCACTCCCTTCCTTCCATTCCCTGTCACCAGCTCATTCCCCTTTTTCAAACTCTGACCTCTATTAGAGGTCACCTCATAGGAAGTTTTGTGTTGTGGCTGGGGAGGGTGAGGGAAGATACATGATCCACAACTTCCTGTTTTACCATAGACACGGCTTAGGAGCTATAGGTTTGGTTGCTAAATAAATAAATAAATAACCTAGGCATTGTGCCAAGATATTGGTGGTGTTCTTAGGAGCGCCAGTAGTTTTTCTGATCCTATAAAATAAAGCCCCTATGTTCTTTCTCTTTGAAACTGTTTCCACATACATTCTCTTTTATCAGACTGCTACAGTTTTGTTATAAAGTGCCCATATGAACCTGCTTTCTTGTCAAAAAAGTCTTAAATAATAGAAATAGAAAGGTGTTGGTGATGACCTATAAAGCCCTAAACGGCTTGGGTCCTGGTTACCTGAAGGAGCACTTACATCCATATATGCCATATATGCCCAGCCGCCCCCTGAGATCGGCGGGAGAGGCCCTTCTCCAGGAGCCCTCCGTGAAAGAAATTAGGAGGGTGGCTACTCGGAGGAGGGCTTTCTCAGCGGTGGCGCCTAAGTTATGGAATGCGCTCCCCAGAGAGGTCCACCCTTATTTGTTTTTCGGCGCCAGGCGAAGACCTTTTTATTCAAGCAGCATTTTAAATGTTAATATTATTGAATTTTTCTGGCCAGGGCGGCTTATTTTATATTGTATATTTGTAATTTATTTTAATGTATATATTTTAAAATGTTATTTAACTTATTTGTTGTAAGCCGCCCCGAGGCTTTGGCGAATGGGGCAGCATAAAAATGTTTTAATAAATAAATAAATTAAAAGATAAATATAGGAAGAGTATGTTTATGAGATTACTTAAAAGCAAAAACCACAAAATTAAAACAATTTCATGTAACACAAGAAAAAGCAGGGTTTTTTATAACCTTGCTTTCATTTAAGCTGCAAATACTTTTCATTGGCTGTGTTCACACATAATGACAAGCAATGGCAGGAATGGAAATCATTATGTGTGTATTCAGTAAGCATGGTGAAGCAAGGCATGTTTGGTTACCTTGAATCCCCATGGAGAATCAATAGTCTGTTCTAAGGTTTCCATGTTCCAGCAATGTTTGTTGATATGTGTGAATTAAGTTACAATTTTTCTGTAGTTTCCCCATTTCTGCCATTGACTTCGGTGGCAAGAGCAGCCACAGCAGCAGCAGATGCTTCAGCCCCCATTTTTCATTATCCTGTTCTGCCTAGCAACTGCTGAGGGAGCTCCAGCTGCACTTGGATTGGCTACCTTGCACCACTTTTTTTCTCTTTCCGTGAGCTGCAGCTGCCCAGCTCTGGAATATCAGCAGCAGTGATGACCTTGGAGACAGGTGCATTTGGCAGTCCTGCCTGGTCACTGCCCTTTGCTGTATGTGTGTTCTAGTTGGGAAGCCAGCACTCTCCTGTGGCAGCTGTGCACAAGAAGAGCACTCTGGCTGTGCACAGGCCGTTACCGGGGCAATTGACCTAAGAATCCCTGGTCTCCCACTCTTTCTCCCACACTCCCTGCTCTTCCCTGCCAGTCCTATCTTGTCTCTGGTAATCCGAAGGACTCTCAACAAGCCCTGCTGCTCCCCGCCACCCTGTCACAGTTGCACAACAAGCACATTCCTTCTTGCCAGCCAGAAAACTTTCTCAGGCAGATGCCCACATGCGCTCCCATGGGAAACTATTCCCACAGGACATGCTTTCTTCATCCTTGGCTGGATGCCCACACAGATGCCCTCCATGTGTCTGGTTGCAGGGAGAGGCAGCCCCTGGCAGCATGTGCAATTTCTGCATATGGGAGTGTGTGGAGTGGTCACATGTGCAACAAGGGAGGGGTAGAGGTGGGTGTGTTTGTTCATTGGTGCAGAGCAGCAGCAGAGAAAAATCCTCCAATTCTCTTCTAGAGCAACAGTTTGTTGTATTATGATTATGATTATGATTATTAATTTCATTTCTGTAGCTCCCATAGCTGAAGCTTTCTGAGTGGTTTGCAACAAAGTACAAAATAACATACAATAAATAAAAACATCGATAGGTAAAAACAGGCACGTTTCCTGGCAAAGAACTTCAGCTGAAAATGCAACTTACCATAACTCATCTGTTGCTTGTTTGTTCATTCTGCTTTTAGGGAGACCTGGATTCTTGGCTTTCCCATAATATACATTATGCATTCATGCTCATTTAGTGAGTAGGCAATTGCTTCACAGAACAGCAGGACAAAAATACCAAAACAGACAGCCGACTGAGAACACACCCAGGGGAGCATCTGGACCAGTGGGAGAAAGGCAGGAATGATGCACACTAAGACTGATTCCCAGTCACAGGGGCTAATGGGATACATACCAGTATTTGGAGGGAAGGTGGTGGTGTGTGGACACTACTAATGAGTAGTTATCTTATAAATATGTGAATAAGGGCCACAAGGTAAGAAAAGTAACTTTCCTTAGCATTATGTGTGAGCAGCCCCACTAAATCAAAATCTTCCTGTCTGGAATGTTAGAGCCATCAGCATGTTAAAAGTTGCAGGCAATTGATGTAATGAGTTTTTAAAAGGCTATTCTATGACACAGTGAAGCCACTTTTATTTCTGAAGTCTGTTCACGTGAAACTCCCAGCAGTCAGTTATTTGGTATTCATATATTTAAACATTGTATATAAGCCACCAGCTAAATCTAGTACAGTTAAAACTATAATCCTTTGCATATCTACTAAGAATTAAATGCCACTGAATTCAGTGGGACTTTTTGTCATACAAATGTGCATAATATCACAGTCTTAATAGATGCTATTACCACCAGAACTGGTTGATAGCACCAATGCTTTCCACTTGTAATGAAGTATAGATTAGTGGAGGATGAGAGGATCCAAAGCATTTCATTGTTAGATTTATATCCCGCTTTTATCTTATTACAAACTCAAAGGACTTACATCATTTCCTGCTGCTCTAAATCTTACCTCCACAACAACAACCCTGTGAGATAAGGTTGAGCTGAGAGTATGTGACTGGCTCAAAGTCACCCAGTTGGCTCCATGGTCAACTAGTAGTATGGAAAGGGGGAACAACTATGTTGTTCAATCCACATTGCCTTTTAGGGGTGGTGTAATCATGTTCTGTATTTATTTAAAATATTTGTCACACCTCTCCATGAACTTGGGACAATAGATAGTGGAAGAAAAATATTCAAAAACAATAAATTAAACAATTCACAAATCAGCAGCACACTTTTTTTGTAATAGTATTGATTATAAATAGCATCACCTAATCATGCTGTGCAGCACTTAACAACTATAAGCCCTAAAGAACTCAGAATTTGTTCTGAATTCTAGACCTGTGAAGAAGAGCTTCCCTCACTGTAGACCAAAGTAGTGAAGTTTCAAATGTCAGCAGATTTTTAGAATACCCCATGTTTCTTTTTTTTTTTTTTTAACTGGGGTGATTTACATACAGTAAATACACAGTAAACTCAAAATAAGAGATTGAATAGTATATAAATTAATACCTCAAAGCATGTCAGAAGTAGACCAGTGACTAGTATAGTTTCCTCAATATTAGCTAAATATTCTTCTACTCCCTATACCAAATAAGAGTTAGCTGCAGCATTCTGTACAACTCTTCCGAAGCTTCTGGATGGTTTTCCAAGGTGGTTCCCATATTGCAGTAAATTTTAATGGTAGGGAGTATACATATGTGGATTATTATAGCAGAATCTATAACTAATAGTTTGCAGTATTCTCCTGACCACTGCCGCCAGCTGGTTTTTATGAGCCTCCTCAGTCTGTCCCTGTTCTGCTGAACACCATCCTTCCATCAAAGATGACACCATTTGTCAGAATGGAATTTACTTAATGTGGGCTTAATTTCACAGTTATTAACACTCAGTGATTCAACTGCTGCTTCCAGCTATTGGTTCATGATTGAATTAGAGGTTTGCAGCTGCTTTGCTATCAAAGCATAGAGGAGAGAATCACGAGCATCTTCTGGGCTGAGCCAAGACCTTTTATTGCCTGATGAAAATAAAGGACAGATCAACACCTCCCTCTTCCACATACAAAAGCCAACTGAACTGGCAGTTGAGTATTTCTTTGGCACTAACCATAGGACAGCACATGTAAGTACTGCAGTTTAGATCAGGCAGCATGATATGGTCATTCAGCACTGACCATATCAGCACTCTGCAGTACACTTCAGGATGCTGTTTCTTTGGCAAATAATAGGGCCAGTTCTGAACATGCTGCTAAAAATCAACTCCAAAGTCTCGGACAGCTTCTCCCAGCAAAGAGAGAGATGGGGAGGGGAGAGATTTAAAATAGAGGCCAAACTTACCTTTGTAGAAAATGGTAAAACCAGTAAGCAGTTCAAACTGCTGTAGCAGTTATCTTGTGAATCCCAAGACTGCATTAGTAGCTTGTTTTTGCTGTTACATGCAATCAAGCCATCTTCAACCTATGGTGAATTTATGAATGAACATCATCCAAAATGCCCTGTCCTTGGCTCCACTCTTGCAAATTCAAGACTGCAGCTTCCTTTATGGGATTGAGTCCTGCCCTAGTTGATCTTTCTTTCTTCTTCTGCCTTCAATTTTCCCTAGCATTACTGTCTTCTCCAGTGAGCCTTACCATCTCATGTTGTGCCCAGCCTCAATTTTATCATTTTTTTCTTCCAGAGAAAATTCTGGCTTGATTTGATGCAGGACCCACCTTTTCATCTTTCTGTTCAGGAAATTTGCATAGTTTTCCTTCAGCACCATGTTTTAAATGCATCCATCTTTCTTCTGTCAGCTTTCTTCACTGTCCAGCTTTCACACCCATACATAGTAATCATGAATACAATAGTATGGATGGTCTGGGTCTAGATTTCCAATCAAATATCGGTACACTTGATGATCTTTGCTACTTCCTTCATTGCTTCCCTTTCAATTCTCAGGTGTCTTTTGAATTTCTTGGCTGCAGTCTCTCTTGGAATTGATGACTGAACCAAGGTCTGTAGAATCTCACAATTTTGATTCTTCATGGTTTACGGTAAAGTTCTGTAATTCTTCAGTAGTCATGATTTTTGTTTTCTTAATATTCAGATGCAATCCTGCTTTTGCACTTTCTTCTTTCTCTTTCAGCAGGAGTTGTTTAATGCAATTCTGCTTCCTGCCAGTATTATGGTATCATTATATCATAAATTATTTATGTACTTTCTGCCAATTTTCACTCTTTTTTCCCTTGGCTCTTAATCCAGATTTCTGTTCGATGTGTGAACAGATAGGGAGATAAAATACACCCTTGTCTGATGCCTTTTATGGGAAACCATTCTGTTTCTGCACATTCTGTCCTGACAGTAACTTCTTGTTCACGATACAGCTGATGCATCAGGACAATCAAGTACTGAGCGGCACACATTTCTTTCAGAACCATCCATAGCTTCTCATGAATCAAACAGTCAAAAGCTTTGCAGTAGTCTATAAAGCTTAGACTAATATTCGGACATTCTTTGATGTGTTCCAGTAGCCTGAATATACTTGTAATATGCTCTCAAACACTCTTTCTTTTTGGAATCCAATTTCAAAGCAAGGCATACAGGTAGTCTCTGGGTTAAGAAAGAGTTACATTCTTGAGAACACCCTTAAGTTCAATTTGTATGTAAGTTGGATCACATGAGTAAGCCAGATGTTTTTCTTAGTATATGTATCTATTTTACTTTTCTATGTATATAAAACATGGAAGAAACACTTTCATATTCACTAAATCATCTTAAACACAATACAGCCTTGTAATAATAATACAGTAATAACTTCAGGTACTGGAGAGAAAGAGAATCTACAAGCATGTATGTGTGTATGTATATAGGTATACAGTATAAAAAAGTCATAGCATACCTTTTATGCCTGGTTTAAAGTATATTCGAACTTCATTGTTTGTCTGTATTTGGATCTTTAAAAGTGACTTACCAGTCGCTTATTATCTTCCAAAGTTCTCTGATAATGGGCTGCCAGGGCAGTATAGCCCAATGCCTGCTTATTGCATCAAAACATTTTAATCCTTGGCAAATTAGGCTCAATGGGTCTGTGTACAGGGACTGAGCTGACTGAGTTTTTGTTGAGTTGCTAGTTCCAGTTTCTGATGGAGCACAAGGCTTATGTTGAAGAAGGGGTAAATGTGTTGCCTGAGGTTTTGAAGAATTTGTTGAAGAAGGTGAAAACATTTGGTCTAAGGACTATCTCTAGGGAACTATGCAGCTACTGATGACAGGTTGCCAAATGTGTCACGTAGTTCCTTAAAGATAGAAGATTGCAGAAGATTGTTTTAACTCAGGTCTTCTGGTTAGGAGAAGGTATATGTTTAGTCTTGTGCCTAGAGGCAAACTCTTTCACATACTTTACACAGACGTACTTTAGTATTGGTTATGAAAATTATAAGCACTGAAATGACTACTGATGCAAATTTTAAAAGTTTCTTATAATTATATATCTCCTCTCCTTGTGGTTAAATACTGATATGCCTCTTTATATATGATTGAGTTTGAAGTAAGGTTTGGCATAATATTGTGTGATAACATAGTACTGTGAAAAATAGAGGCATGTGTCTTTTAAGTGCTAAACTTTCCAGTTGTATTACAATGGAAAGAGGCATTTGCTGGTAGAACCCTTTAAAGATTAGAACATCAGAGCAAATCCAGATGCTATCCCAACAGTTGTTGTACGGATTTCAAAGTGTGTAATGGATGACTTGTGCGATGTTGTTCATGGTGTCTGAACAATTTTTAATTGAACAAGGTGAGGAGAGGGGAAGCTGTACAAGCAGACATGCATGAATGAATGTTAATCTGAGATATTACAGGCATAATTAAAATATCACTCAAATGTTGTGTGTCCTACTTCACAAACTGCTCACCCAAACAGGCGCCCAGAAGAACCAAAGTTTATACTGGATTTTGTGAAAAAATAATGGCAAATTCATCATATGGGACAAATTAATGGTAAATTCATCGTATTTTATATTTTTTTAAAAAAGAAGCAACCCATCAAAATATACATTATCTAAATTAATTAGTTAATTAGATAATCTAAATTAATTGTCCAAAGGAAAAATCTGACCAGTTAGCTTAATTTAAACAAGAGCTGAACAACGTCAATTCATAGTCCAATCTGGAAGTTATGCTGTTGCCTGTTATTGGCCAAGGAATGTTCATGGCTGGCAAACCAAACATAGGAGTGACTGTGGTCAGCTATGGTTGGTCTCCAGCTATGGTGATTCCTAGCAATGGTAGTCCATGTTTTGGTAACTTCCCAGTTGGACTATTGCAATGCTCTCTCTGTGGATACTCAAAGAAGGTCCAAAAGCCACAGCTGGTGCCAAATAGTACTGACAGGGAAAGTGAGATGTGAGTGTATCATACTAGTTTTGAGTATTCTGCACTGGTTGCCAGAGAGCTAACAGGCCATATTCAAGATGTTATTAGGATACAGAGCCCTAAACAGCTCAAGGGTTCAGGAACTGAATGGCTGCTTTTCTCAGTTCCAACCAACCTGGTATTTAAGGTAGGCTAAAAAGGTATTACTTGTGGTGTCCTTGATGGGGCTAGCACATGTGGCAGAGCCTTCTCAGTAATAGCACCCAGGCTTTGGAACTCCTTTCTGGTAGAGATTATGGCAAGCTGTTGTCATTTAGGTGGCAATTAAAGACATATTTATTTGTGCAGACTTTTGGGATATAGGCAAATCCTCTGCTTGCTTGCTTGCATTTGTATTGTGATGATAATTTTAGTGTACTTGGTTATAATATATGCTTATTATATATGTGGTTATTAAGTCATCATATTAATATTTATGTAGCATCTATGTTTTCTACAGGCTGTTAACTACCATTCACTGTTTGTTAAGGTGACCAAGGCATATGAATAAAATCAATTAACATTAATAAAAATAAATTATATTTGAATATTTCCTTTAAATTTAACATTTGCATATTCCTTTTTCTGAATTTTGATACAAAATAGAGCTAATGTTTTCCATTTTGTGTTACCTTTACTATGACAAGTCTGTCTACTTACATGTAGTGTTACCAACCCTGATTACAGAAGAGCATGATTATGTAATATAAAGGGGCCTTAATTTGGCTGCATTCTGCCTCAAAATTCAGAATTGCAAAAAGATGTGTGGCTTCTATGTTTGCTCCCTAAGTTTGCAGTCCACTATATGTCCTATCAGGGCATCCTGTGTTCTCAGAACAAGGAAGATCTGATCTCACAAGCTTCCTTCATCCATGGCTTCTGCTTCTCCATAAGTGTTCTGATAAAAAGAAGACCACAAGAGAAGTGTTTGGAGAGAGGCTGTAGAGCTGCATAATCCAGAGTCCTCTTGTGCCCTTGGCACAGGGGAAGAACTACAGCAGATTTTGTCAAGCGTGGTGTATAGCAATGGACGTTTAGTCAAATTACTTTTACTTTGCTTTGTATAGGCACCTCACACTTGTATTGATCAGTCTAATCAGGCAAGCTTATACAGTTAGCCTATATCTTTTGATTGGTTAGCTTTTTCCATTTTAAGGTTAATAATGTTAGTAAAACAGGAGTTGTCTTGATTACTGGCAATACACGCATTAATAAAGAACGTGTCTTTTGTCATGCTTTATATACATATACATAAACAGAGAGAGAGAGAGCATAAAAATGAAGCTAACGGAGATCTGGTCATAACTAGGCCTACAGTTCATGGCTCATTCAGGCCTCTAATAGAAACCATCCCTTGTAATTACTTCAAAGGAAGTCAATACCAGTCTCGCATTTTTACATTGCATCGGAATAACTGTTTGCTCTTGTGCATGATTGTACTGATCGTAATGTATACTGAGGTGGAGAACCTTGTCTTCTCAGGCTGTAGACTACAAGATGACCTTTATTTTGTGGAAGTGCTTTCTTATCTATGTATCCGTCTATATAGACATGCATTCCTCTTCATTAGAGTACAAGTTAACTCACAATACTACTTAGACTCATAAACTATAAACTATGCATATCACAAAACACAAAACCCCACAAATTCATAGTTAGAAAAAATAATTTCAGAATGGCCGCCACATCCTTGTCAGCAGTGCTAACTGTCAAAGCCCTGATCACAAGGAAATATTTTAAGGTGATGTTAAAAGAAAACCAACATGAGGGGACAGCTGCATCTCAATTGAGAGGGAGTTTAATAGCTTATTCCACATGACCAGAGTTCAGTTTGCATCATGAGTGCCCTTATTTATTTAATTAATTTCTAACCTGCCCCATTAGCCATAAGGCTCTCTGGGTGGGTTACAGCAGTTAGGGACTGAAGCCTGATCACAGCTCCCAGAGGTGACAAACAGCATGGTTCACCATTCAATTACTTGCAGAGCCAGGAGCATTCCTGAACGCACTTGTAGGAATTGGAGTCTGACAATCATGCAGCACAGCTGGAAGCCCTGAAAAACTGTATAAAAGGCCTTGCTGTGCTGCTGAATTTTGCCACAGCAACACAGACCTTCGTAGTGGCTACATTGTGATTCATTCCCCCTCCCCTCCGCCCTGATTCTTGCCTTCTCCTAACTCTATTCTTGCCTTCTGTCTGAACCTTCCTTGCCAGGAACCATTCTCCTTGTCCATCCTGACTCTGCTCTGCCTTCCCAGTATCTGACCTCAATGTGTTTCTGGATTATGCCTTCATCTTTGACCTTGCCTTGCCCATATTGCCTCTGCATGTTTCTGAGTTCTGTCTGTGTCTCTGGCTCTTTTTGTCTTAGCAGTAAGACAGCCTGTATTTGAACTTACCTCTGTCTGTGTCTTCTAATGTCTGGCAAAGACCTCCATCTCTTTCCAGCACCCTAGCCTAGTGTTTCAGCTGTAGCTCCTGGTCACCTACACTCTGGTGATGACACCTAAATTCAGGTACCATTATCAGCAATGCACTCAATTTTCAAACATTTACCTTAGTCAAACCTAACTTGGACTTGTCTGAGTGAAAGGTGTTTCAGGGAGCTCTTGCCAATCGTGTATTCATTGTGCTGTTGACTAATCCTATCTGTGTCTTTTAGAGGTGCTACTTCTGACTGGGAAATACTGGGCTGCAGCAAAAGAATTTTGGGTCTTGATTAGAGAAAGGATAGTGAATTGTATATGGTTTCTACATCAAGTTTCCTGTTGTTTGTTTTGTTTTGTTTTTTAGGGGAAGCTACTTGGAATATTTCGATATGGGTTAGTAACTAAAGTAAAAAAAAAACCCTTTCTGTGGACAAAGCATTTATTCAAGAGTAAGCTTTCAACTTATTCAAAAGATACTTTTGCTCTGATGTGGACATATAAAAAATGGATGACCCTTTGATGGCATACATCCTGAAAGAATCCACAAAAGGCCTGCATTTGCAGCATCAATGCGAATTCACAGAGAGATGGTTATCTCTTTCACTCATGGCACACAACTGAAATGACCCACTGCTAACCAATACATTGTGCCAGACATCAATGAGACATTAAGAATAAAGAGATCCAGTGCTTTACTTACAGCAATTAAGATTGGTAAAAAAAAATCTTTTATACAGATATTGTTTAGTAGAAGAACACTAAAGTTTATTTAGGACTGTGTATGGTCTGGTATCTTCCAACTATGACACAGCATTGTTCAGCTTTCTAGCTATATCTTTGTAAAGTACCCAGGAAAGAGATAAATGGATGTGTTTTGAGAGCCTTACTTGAAATAACTAAGTTTTTCGTGGGGTAACACAACATCCAAACATATGTCCACATATGTTTAGATGTAGCTAAGATCCCCAGCAGAAAGGAAATCATCATTTTCAGGACTTTCATAAAGACATGCATAATATCTTAGTAAACGGCCTGCTCTCTTGTATAAATACTTGGTATGCTATATGTCTCTTCACAGATCCATGTAGACAGTAAAAAAGCTGAATCAGGTTGCTCCTGATATATTAGGAGAAGATAAAAGCCTAATGCAGTCTCTGTGAGAAATAAATGCACCTATCAGACTCATTCCATGAAGAAATAAAAGCTGGTAATATAGAGAACTCCCTTAGGCTGGAATACTTACCAGTAAACCTCTCTGCTTGAATAAAACTATGTCTAGGAATGTTTAAGAAATCTATGCCAATTGGTTATGCTTTTTGGGGAGATTATTCACTATGCACCACCCAGAAACAGGCATGGGCTACATGCAATTTCAATCTGGAAAGTTATACCTTTCCAGAATTATTATACATTCTACAAAGAAGGAAAAATGTCTAAAATGTGTAAATTTGAAAATATGCAAACACCTTCAGTGAATGGATAATTGCATAAAGAAAACAAGCGCATTAAAATAAACTCAAAAATCCATACAGATTTTTTTCCCATAAGAAATGCACCATCTGCATGGAAACAGCATGGATCAGAGTTGAAGAAGGGAAAAGCCCATGGAAATGGTTTTGAAAGTTCTACTTGGTGCTACTTTGCACTGGCTAAATTGTATAGCCTGATGCCAGTAGTCAACCTAATTAGTCTTGTTGGTGAACTGATTCTCTTTAGCCCAATTAGCCCTGGTCAATGTAGAAACAAGCACAGTGGTTAAAAGTCCTAAGAATCCCAGCACATGTTTTCCCGTGCCAATAGAGATTAACTTAGAGACATGGCAAAAATTCAAAGCAAGCCCAGATTCAATAGGTTCTTCAGACTGAACAATACAGATCGACTCAAGATGTTTTAAACTTTTTGTTAACCATTTCAGAATAAAACACAATGCCTGCAATATGGAGCCCTATACTCATGGAATGATACAGACATGCTCATACAAATAATTTGACTGACTACATGCTTGTCCTAATGCTAAATATCTGTGCATCTGCAATTTAAAGGGAGTGGGGAGAGTGCAGAATGTGTGATATATGTTGATTGAAAATAGCACGTAACAACATTTGTTCCACAGAGACTTGTTACATCTGTTAATTAGGATAAATAATTATTTAAAGAAATTAGTAAAAGTGTAGTACATGTGGAACTTCCACCAAGAAGTTCTGAACCTGGGATGGATGGATTTATTTGGATATTTTTATCCTGTTCAATATGAGTAGTCTCTGGATGACTTACAGTATAATAAATACATCAAACCACGACAGGATAAAAATGTGACTGAGGATCTGTCAATAAAAACATAATTAAAATATTTAAACTTTAAAATATTGGGTAAATAAAAGTCTTGACCTGGCATTGAAAAGCATATAATGTTGGCGCTGGATGAACCTCTCTGGGGAGTGCATTCCACAGCTGGGGTGCCACTGCAGAGAAAGCCCTCCTCCGAGTGTTCTCTCTCCTAACCTCCTTCAAGGAGGATTCCCAGAGCAGGGCCTCTGCTGCAGTTCTTAAAGGGGTGGGAGGGCATATAGGGAAAAAGGTGTTCCTTCAGGTATCCTGGTCCCAAGTCGTTTAGGGCTTTATAAGTCAATACCAGCACCTTAAATTGGGCCTGGACTTCAATGGGAAGCCAGTGTAGCTGATAGAGGACCAGTGTTATATGAGAATAGCAATCAGCCCCCAACAGCAATCTAGCAGCTCTATTTTGAACCAGTTGACGTATCTGGACCGTCTTCAAGGGCAGCCCCGCATAGAGCGTGTTCCAATAGTCCAACCGGGAGGTCACCAGAGCATGTGTCACCGTTGCTAGGCAGTGCTCGGTTGTCAAGAAAGAAATCAGCCAGTATGTCCACCACCATCTATGGTCACGGGGAAACTGCAGAAAGATGAGTCAGATTGCTGATGAAACACCATAACAAAAATGAGCTCAAATGAGTCTGTTGTTCACTTCCTGAGTCCCAATAAAAGTTTCTAAGTCAGGGCTGATCACTAGCATGAGCAGCTAGGCAATTCTACTGCCGCCAGAGACAGACCTCCTACTGCCTTTTCACTCTTTGTCCAATCCTTACCCCTGTTCCCTTACCTCTTCAGTGAAATTATATCTAACATTTTTTAGTCCATTTATTTATTTAGTCATTTATTTAGTCTAATCTGAGGAGTAGATCAGCACAGTGATTTTTATTTTTAAAGAATAAATACTTTTAGCATTTAAAGGTGGTCTTGGATTTTCAACAAAACATCTTCTGTTCTGGCCTACAGACTTAATCCTTTGCATTCATATTAAACAGAGTAACTGGGAGTGGGGGGCGATTTGTGTGCATTTGTGTTTCCCTACTATTAAGATATTGAGAATGCCTTTTAAAGAGAAGTTTGTTTGATCTGGCAGTATGATATACTGCCTGCACATGGAGTTTTAGTGTCTAGCTTAGACTGCTTGTATTGGCTCTTCTGTCAGCTCTTATTTTCACACAGCTCAGAGACCATGAATAAACAGACCCCACTGACAGGATGTCCTGGTTTTAACAGTTTAAGAGGGAAGATTTGCTGCCCTAGAGCATAAGATGCACATATTGTGCCTTTGCAGTCAGGCTGAGCAAATCTTGCTGTGTGGAGGGAATTCCTTGATCCCATTCAATGTCCCTTCTTACATGCCTCTATTCTAAACCTTAGGACAATTTGTGCTTATGGTTTAGCATTTATATGCATGTTTCTGATGTCCTTCCCCCACCAGCTGGAGTCCAGAGCAATTCCCAGTTTCAAACTAAGGTTTTTCCTTTAGCTTTTTGCTTCTTGGTTTAGCCTCAGAGATCATTCAGTAGAAATTAATCAAAAAGCACTGGCTTAGCCAATCTACTGAACTGTCTGTGTGCATCCCTTTGTGTTAAATGGTAAAAAGGAAAATAATTCCTTAACCTGGGGCCTAAGACATGGATTTTCTGGATTTTTTTCCATTGCCTTGAATTAATGGAAATCTGATCTAGCTTTCTATGTGACTTACGGTAAACAGAAGAATTATTTTGATTTTACATGTTGTATAAATTATCTGAAAAATGTTTTTCTTTTTCACTAGCCAGAAAGGACTGAACTGGCTAATAATTTTTATGGAATACTTTACTTCTAGAAATGGAAGATTTTAAATGGAAAAACATAATCCTGGAAAGTTTTCTGGAAATATCCTACACTTGGTGGAACATTCCTCATTTGGTACCCTCCAGATGCTGGGACTTCCATCAGTCCCAGCCAACATGGCCAATGGTCAGGAATGCTGGGGATTATAATCTAAAACATCTGGTGTGTGTCAGATGGGTAGATACTGTCAAAGGCTCAACAATAGTGCTATCCCATCAGTTGTGGCTTCTTCTAGAGCAGTTAGCCAAGGAGTATAGCTCAGCCACTTTGCTCTAGAGCTTTGGGCAGCTCCTTCAGTCTCCTCTTTGCCAAGTTCTGTGTCCTCATTTTAATTTCTCAAATTGAATAGGCTAGATAGAAGAATTTCCTTCACATGCTTACCTGCTTTCAGTTGTATAGAAAGGTGTAAAGTTTAGCTAGATGTCATACAGCAGTACAGTTTGTCCTTTTTTAACCAGGCAGCTACTGGAATCTGAGTGAATTCATTCTCTTCCTTGTTGAAGCTGCATATTGCTGTCTTGTTTGCTAGTCCTCATATTTCTCCCCTTTCTCCCTGAACACCATTGTGGATACCATTACTTAATCACCTTAGCCAACTATGACTTCCTATCCATTACTTGTCATGAGTATGACCCATATCTGACATCAGGGTCCTACCTGAGTTATGTGTTTTCTTTTTGATTATTTTCCTGGTACAAAGTTATCACTGTATTGCAAGAAGTACTTTTGTAAATTATTCCCAGACTGACATAAGGGGCTCGCAGCCTGTTCAGAGTATGAAGCTATTCTTCCAAGTAGATCTGCACAACTTGTGTAACGTACTACACAGGGAGTCTTGCTAGCTTCTCTACACTGGTGAGTCACTGTATGTGCAAAAATGGGAGGAGATTTGTCAGGCATCTCGCATACCATAGTACATAACTGGGGGGGTTTGGTTTGGCCTGATAGGGATGCCAGTGAGTGGGCATAGCCCCTTAGTCTCGTTTAATTACCATAGTCATTTAGGAAGACAGAAGCAAAATCATTTGTGTATATGACAGGATTTCAGATGTGGGCTTTTTTTAACTAGAGTTTGTAATCAAAGAAGTCAACTTGCATTTTAAACTCTACAGTCAGCATGATAATTCATATACTTGTTAAGACTCCTGATCTTGAATGGGAACCTCATCACTTGAAGTTGGGCCCTGTGAACTTCATGCAAAATATCTATGTTCAGCATATGGAACCTCTTTCAGTGCGATCAGGAATATGGTGTGCAACATTGCCCTGTGAATGGCAGAGTAGTATTAACTGGCCTGGCCTATCCTTAATCAAAAGTGTTTTAAAAAATCTTTTTGCTCATCTACCTTAACTCAAGTAGGTCACACACAACTAGATTTTGATAAACCAGGAAGAAATGTCAACAGAAATATTATTGCTACAGATATGAAAGTATAATCCACAGGAACATAGAGAAAGAATTCACAACCATTACCTTTATCAGTGAGGTGGCTGCTACTCAGCACATATAAATAATTTTGTAAGTGAATAAGCATTCTTTTTGTTCCTAAATGGTTATGTTCTATCACTGTACAAATCCTTAGAACCATATTCTTTAATACCTAGTGCTGTACAGTAAAATACAAATATTTTATAAATTGATCATGTTCATTTAAAAGCCATTACTATTTTTTCTGTGCTTGATGTTCTCTTATATAAGTGCATTATATAAGCTGTTTCTCTAGGAAGAAACCAGAAGGGAAGATTGCAACCATGACCAGTACAAGACTTCTTGCTGCTGTCTGCACTTCCCACTCATCCTGGCTACAACAATAGCACACCCACTCCTCTTTCTTCTCCCTTCTGCCCTGCTCATGGCAGTGGTACTGGCACCTGCCCTCCTCTTGGTTTCTTCCCCTCTGTTAATGATGGTGGTAGAAGGAACAGCATCTTCTTCCTTCATCTTGTCTGTATGGATAGCGTCTGCCAACCCCTCCAGCTCCTCTCTTCCAGCAACAGTGATGGCAGTGCCTACCCTTCTTACTGTAGCAGAAGAGTGGCAACCACAGCTTTATGGACCATTGGGTGGGATGGGCAGTTCTCCTGAGAGTGGAATCCACGACCCTTCAGGATCCATAGCCTAAGGCATGGGCTTCACCCTGCTTCATGAAAGGGATGGCCTGTTGTAAATAGAGAGAAGTTTGTTCAGAGTTGCTCGTCTTTAATAGGTTTTAAGTGTTAAGTTCATGCTTCTGTTCTTGCAGAAATGAGCTAGGTGTAGGTCACATGCACATGCATGCATGTGTGCCCATGTGCACACACATGTGCGCACGCACACACACACACACACACACACGGATTGCGTTCTACCTTTAATATTGAGGGGAACATATACACCAGATATAAAAAATACAACCTTATCTCAGTTTATTAATTAATTATTTATTTAAAACATTTTTATGCCGCCCCCATCGCAACGAAGCCTCAGGGCGACTCACAACAGAAACAAATACATAAATACATAAATAATAACGATGTAACAATAAAAATTATTTAAAAACCCCCGGTGCATCTCGGCTAAAAATTTAAAATCCTATAATAATTTAACAAAATAAGTTTTAAATAAAAAGGTCTTAGCCTGGCGCCGAAAAACAAATAATGACGGCGCCAGGCGGACCTCTCTGGGGAGCACATTCCATAGATGGGGCGCCACCGCAGAGAAAGCCCTCCCCTCCTAATATCATTCACAGAGGGTTCCTGGAGAAGGGCATCTGTTGCTGATCTCAGTTCACTCCCTGCAATCACTGGCTCACATATTATAATATAGGTTACAATTATCATTATGGACTTAAAGTTCCTATAGTTGCCTTATTAATTTCCCTTGGTACTTCCTGGATGTTACATTATACAAGCTATTCATGAACACATAGAAATAAAGAACATTGGTGATGGTTGCCATATCTTCCGTTGGTCTATAAATTCCTTATCTTTTTTAGTGGTATATGGTAAAATAAGGCTAGGGGGCATAGATGGGAAGTTACATTGATGATGAAAATGAATTTGAAGCCTTTAAGTCATGATTAGGCAGCTGAAGGGAAATAAAAGGATCATAGAGTCTTGCATTTGATTGTACTGGAGTTTTTGTTTTTTGTTTTTTTTAAGAATGTTAGTGTGAGATTCCTTCCAGATGGAAAAATCATAGTTTCTTTTAAAAGGTATCATGTAGTTGTTCTTTCTTTCTCTCCTTAATGGATTCTCTGTGGTAAGAAAAAAATAAGCCACAAGAACATGGGAAGATTACAAATGGAAGACAATGTTCCTCTGCTGGAACCCTTCCCATTGTAAAATTTGTGATTCAGGCAGGGCAATTGCACAATAAGTCTCATCTGGAAGCATCTCAGGTTTGATATTTTGTCTGAATGTCTGTGTATATACACAGATACTTCTGATATGACAAAACAAAAGCCTCAATCCACTTCTGTGGACACAGAGAGGGAAAACATGTGACATAGGATTTTCTTTGTAGCAGCCTGTCACTCTGTGTGGCAAACTACAAAGTATGTAGAGAAGCCTATCAACAATTCTTATTAGTAAAAACAGCAACTTTCTTCAGTTTGCTCCTGGAAAATGTTAAGCACCAGGTGATAATATTTCAAGCAAGTCCACAGGCTAGGAGGCTTGCAGATTATGTCCACCATGTAGCTGACTGCTGCTCAAAGGGCAAGGCACCTACTCTTTCTCTTGAGATGCCATCTGGTTCCATACTGCAAGTCTTCATCAAGAAACCAAATCAAGGGCCTCCTTTTCAGTAGTGAAGGCCTCTTCACTGTGTCCACAGATGACACCCTCAACCATGTTTGCAAAATTAAATAGGAATAGAAAATAGGAATAGATTCCTGAACCTCACCAACCTCCACCAAGCAATCATACCAATAATGACAACACCAATGGCCACCCTGGCACCAACCCAGCATGGGCCTAATCCAGGCCCCCAAACAAGGTTCATATTCCTCCTCTGATTTGAAGAGGTTGTTTCAGAAAAAATGCAGCCACCCCCCTCATGGCAGATAGTCCAACCAAAGCATATGTAATCTTTGTCTTCTATAAAGCAGCTCCTTTCACCAGGGTTGGGTACATTTCTTCACACATGGAGGTCCATTATCACAAATTGGTGGGCAATTTATGTTACTCCATCTAAGGCTATTTCATCAAACTTGAGGATTCTCCTCTGATGGGGATCTTCAGCTTGACTTGCTTTATACAGATTTTAACCCTCTTATATAAGATTTAATTGTGAGAGAAACTGCTGCTTAATTGACTCCTAGTTTCTTCTCTAGGAACTTCACAGCCCCTCCAAAAGATCGTGATCTGAATTGAGCCATTAGAATGTTAATCTCTACATTCACCCAAAGAAATTCAGGATGACCACACTGTCCTTTAGTTTTCCTGTCCCAGTACAGTGACCCTTACTTCCACATTTCTATATACTTAGCTTCTTGCTCTTTCTTCTTGTTCACACTGGGCAACAAACTCTTTCAGTTCAACTTTCTCCCTTTTGGCCAGCACAGTCGAAGAATCTTTGCAAAGTGTATGGCAATAGTAGTGACACATTGTAAAGATTTCCATACATGGACTGGCTCTTCATAGCCCTTCTCACCATTGCCTCAGTGTCGGCATCAATGTAGCCCTGTCACTTATATAATCTGTTGGCATGCATGTCAACCAAGAAACATTCTGACTCATCCTATCTTAATCCCAACAGTTGATAAGGACACTTCTGGACTCTACTTGAGCTTACACCCATCCACCAGGGGTAGACACCCTATAACACCTCACATGGCAGCTGAAGTCTACCTACCAGTGCTAAGTAACCAGTATCCAACACCTTTCTCAAGCTCATGGCCTACACCACCTCAGTGGCTCCATTAACACATTTCCATATGAGACTCTCCAGTCATGATTCCTACAAATCTTCAGCCAAAACTCTCAGAGTTGTATCTCTTCCTGACAAAGTCCATTGTTCTTAGATGGAAAGTCCCAACACACCTCTTACAGTGCTTCAACTTCCAGAATATGTCTGTCCTTGACACTCACCATTTCAGTCTTAACTGGGTCTCAGGATCTGCAGAATTATGTGCTTCCTGGTAGCTTGACAGAGAAGGTAGTTTGGTTCACCTTGCAAGTACTTGCAGGATCAGGATCAGATCTGTACGTACTTGCAAGGATTAGAACTTCATATGCAATCATGATGACTACCTAGATGTTACAGGAGGTTCTGTAAAAGGCTGCTGAGTTCTCCCTAGCCACAGCAATACAGGTCCTTATGGTGGCTACCTCATGTTTTAAATCCTGCTTCTGCCTCCAGCCCTGCAGCATCTCCAGTCATGTTTTGACTCCTGTCTGTTCCTGATTTTCCCTTTGTCTCTGATTCTGCCAAGCTTCTAAAACAAATATTACAGCAAAACAAATTAAGGAAAACAACTTTTCAAGTCCCGTCAAGCTTTCTAGGCACCTCCATCACCTCTTGTCCTTCTGTTCCAGTTGAAGATGCCTGCTGCTTATGTCCCACAGCTGACACTGGGGAGCCCACTGTCTTTCTCTCATGATCAAGGGAATGTGGTCCCTTCACATCAGTCAACTCAAAGCTTCTTGCTGTTGTGAAAGGCACTCAAATTGCATGCACATCCAAGTCATAATTGGAAATACTACAGTTGTCCTCTGTATAACATATGTAGTGCAGGATGAGACCTCTTGCCCTCCTTTGGTTCATTCTCAATGTCTGCATCTGGTGCATGCATTGACACATTGCCTCTCCCTTCATACACTCTCAGGAATGTCTGCAGACTGGCTCAGCAGGTTGGGAACTACTGCTAAAGAGTGAGAGTTCTCTCCCAAGAGTTGGACTCAAACTCCTTAGTATGTGGGACACCCTGGTTTTCTCTCTGTTTGCTGCAGAGGCATTCTACGAGTCTTGTAACTTAGACATTCCCCACTTTCCCTCTTGCTTCATGAGTGATTAACAAGATGCAAGTTGATAGGGTTGATAGGGTTCACTGCATCTTGATAACCCAACAACGACCAAGACAAATGGGGTTTGCAAAACTTCTAGGCAGCAACTCATTTCTCCATCTTCATCACCTTTTCTTAAATAAACAATTTAGGCACCCCCAACCTGGAGACTTGTCATCTTACTGCATGGAAGGTGGGCATCTTCATCCGTTCTGACAAGGGCTTGGAAGTAATTACTTTTTTGTGGTCTCTGTGGATCACACACATAGGCTCTGTGCTTGCACAGGGCCTGTTTGGAAGATTTCCAAACAAGACTTATTTTGGCAGGGAGCCCTCCCTTCCCACCCTAGGTATATCCGGGGTGGTTCCCACCCTTTCCCCCAGTTCTCTTCTGACTGCCATGTGGGTGTCTCAGGACTTTCTTCTTCGATATTTCCCTTTGCAACTTGTTCTTCTTGTGTGTTTCTAGAGTCTGCTTTGCTTTTCTACCTCCTACTTGGGCCTCATATGTTGCCAAATGAAAGGTCTTTTTGTAATTTCCTGCTCCCATAGAAAAGGACCCTAAATCCTGTAGTCTCCCAAGTATATTTGATTTGCTTCTTTCTCTGAAGTCTAGAGGTTTAGCACTCTCTTCCATCAGTGTTCACCTAGCAATTGTATTGGCTAATTGTGACCATATTCAGGGCTTCTCCCTCTTCTTGTACCTTTATATTAAGCAGGTCCTTAAAGGACCTGCTAACCTCTATACACTACCCCACACAAATGCACCAGTCCCAGGGTGGAGTACTGGTCTAATTAACAACCAGACCCTTTGAACCTATGCCCCCTTTCAGCTTCAGGCTTTTTACAATGAAGGCAGTTTTCCTTGTATCTATCACTTTGGCATGAAGAGTGAGCAAACTGGGTGCCTTAAGGAATGACCAGTTCTTCCCAATTTTTCATGAAGACAAAGTGGTACTATGCATGGACTGTTCCTTTTCCCTGAAGGACATCTTACAAGTTCATCTAAGTCAGGATACTATACTGTCAAATTTCCCCCCTCAATCTACCCCCCCCCAATGGAGGTCAAGATTCGGTTTCTATATGCAAGAAGGGTACTTCCATTCTACGTCTGTAAAATATCATTATTCAGAAAATTTACTTATTAAGTCATCTGCCATTCAGGGCCAAGAAAGGGTCTCCTGCTGTTATTGCAACACTTTACCAAATGGGTGCTTTCAGCCATACTTTTTGCTTATCAAATGGCACACTTATGAGCCTTCCTCCAACTCCAGGGTCCCATGACTACATCCATAGCATTCTCTACTGCTTAGAGGTATCTCACTCTCACAGCTGTACACTGCAGTGGTCTGTGCTCAGCCCTTCACCTTCCTGGATATCAGAACTTGTGCTGATATAACTTTCAGCACTGTGTTTCTTCTTCACGTCTGATGAACACTCCCTCCTCCTGTAAGTCTCTTGCTTTTCAGCCACCCATATATGTATGAATCACAGAGACCACAAAGAAAGAGAGCAGGTTGCTGCTTGTGGCTGTTTTTTCAAGTGGTCACCTGTGAACTCACGCAACATGCTCTTCTCCCCACTTTTATGCCTTGCATTTTTATTGCTCTGCTATGCCAGATAGAAGCAAGTAAGAGCCACACCTGGAATACCCCCTGGAGGGGAAGGGAACTCCCACCTAAAACTGTTCAGTTGTAGAATATCTTGAATGACTGTTCTGCGTAGGTACATACTTGTAAGTGTGAATTCCCAGATGACCACATGAAGAACCAGTTACAGGTAACCAACCTAACCTTTGTGGTAAAGAATTATCACTAGCAGCCCCTGGGAAAGGCATCATGTTAGTCTAAGTCTTAAGAATTCTAAATAGGAATGGCAGTCATCAGGATCCTGCCTGCTCTACTCATGGATTCAACTGTGAGAAGATAGCTGCAGGGCAAAAGGAACTCAAGTTTTGGGCGGTGGAGTAATGTCTGGAATAATATAATGTAAAATTTCACAAATTAATATGAAAGCTTTGTGTCTGTGCTGCAGGCTGACTGTTTTCTTTCTGTATGATTCATAGTCAATTTATTGCACTTTGGGCCTAAATTCTTGATGTCTGCTTCTTCTTTTGCTAAAGCTGGTTCAGGGGAATTGCTGAATTTCAGTGGTCATCTGATTCACCACAAACACAAGGGAATGTCTGATCACTACTTTGTTGGGATTAAAAAAAAACGACACTTCCTGAATGGAAGTCTCCTACACAGGCTGTTAGTAAAATAGGAGGTATCTTTCAATGGTACTTGTATGTATGTTTTTCTGTATAAAACATGCTGCCCTACTTGAATCGGCTGTAGTAACCCCCCCACCCAAAAAACTAAATTACTTTGTTGGGATTGTAAAATTCATATCAGATTTCACATTCATCTCATAGAATTATTTCAGTTCCAGTCAACAACAAGAAAAGTTAAAGAAAATTATGTAGACAGGACTTTTTTTCCTAAAAAGTATAAAAGAATTCCTGATATTCCTAACTTTGGTGGTGAGTCCATAAAGATACTGACATAGTTAACAAAAAGATCTTTACAATCCTACATTAGACTGCCAGATCAGTAGCTTGAAGAATTTAGTTGCTGAGTACTGTTATCTGCATTGTGTAGCCCATGATTAGCTTTTTATGGTTTTGAATATTAGGCAAAGCGATGACATAGTGGAAAATCCAGCCACTGTAATTCAGAGCTAAGTTCCCACAGGAAATCTACAAAGGTCCTTGACAAACAGTGACTATAAATACTGAGCCCAGAAATTTAGCTCTTTTGAATGTACTTCTTCACCAGATAGCTAGATATAGAAAAAAAGTACTAGTGTAGCCTCCTCCCCTCCATTACCAAGTTTTGACTGGTTGATTGTGAAGAACTGCAGATATAGAATCTGTACGTCTAAAATATAATTATCTGTTATGGTGGTCCAGCATTTTATATATGCCTTAATCTGATGCTGGTATTAGCCTGATTCACACAACACTAAATAATGTATTAGGTTCACAGCACATTATTTTCCCCAGCTCAGAATGGCTTTAAAGCTACCACAGCAAGCTATGGTTTGTTGCAGGATTTCATTGTCACCACTAGGCATGCTGCGTTGTCTGAGCCCAGCTGACACAAGTCCCTGTAAAACCCCAAAATGTACAAAACATAGTGTCAGGAAGGCTTGACAGTCTGGCAATGTGGCACTTTGGGCAGTGAGCATGGGCTTCCCCAGTCTCCACTGCATGCTGCCATCGCAAGCCCCATTCAGAGCTTGAGAAGGTGACATGCAGCAGTGACCACCCTTGGCACTTCCATTTGCAAGGACCCCTCATGCAAAGAAGTGGAGGTGCTCCTGTGAGTCAGAATGTGTCTCCCACCCACTGCCACAATTGTGGGACAATCATGTGGGTTGGTGTGGGGGACTCTGAGGGCAAAGCTTTGTTTCTGATCTGTTACGAGCTAGCCCCCCCCCCCCACAAGACAGGCACTTCTGCAATTATCGGAAGAGTTTTTATTCCATTCAGAAGTCAATGTATTCACAAGTCCCAAAGCACACACACCAGGTGGAATGTTGACCCCTCGCTCAGCCCTGCTTCACCCAAAGCTTTGCTTATGAACTCTTCAGGGCTGGTCTCTGGAAGGAGGTACGCAATGGAAGTGGGTGTGCCAATGTTCTTCTCATTGAGCCCCTAAATGGTCTATCTGGTAGGTGCATCGACGGGCCCTTGTGTCCATATCTCCTGGAGTGTCAAATTCTCCTTCCAAGAACCCTTCCCCAGCCTATTCCCTGCTGGCTTCTTTCCCACAACCAGGAGGAAGGGAGGACTCTGTGGTTATCCTTGAAGTGCTTTGATCCAGACCTGGCTTGGCCTGGCTCAATGGAAGAGTTTGGCCAGCCATGGCCTTGCTAGTCTCAACAACTCCAATATCAGAGTGAGAACTCTGAGCCATGGCTGATTCAGCTATCCACTCTCACTCCTTCAAGTCTGAGTCATCATTTCCACCAAAGCCATCCATCTCTCATGCACGCCTGGGAATCTCATTTGAGTGAGCATGCACAACATGATCTTACATCTGAGAATCTGACATATCCTATGGCTCCTCTTATGCTTCCAAGTTATTTTCCTAAAATTGTTTAGCTATACAATATACCCCCGTGAAGTCACAGTTCAGCGTTCGCAGCCTCAGTCTTTCATGAAATTTTCCATGCGGCGACTTGCTTGCAAGAAGATCATTTTCTCCAAGCGAGTCCAAACTGATCTCCTTGTTAGTAAGCCGGTGCCTTGCTGTGCAACGGCTTGCTTGCAAGGAGGTCATTTTCTCTGAGTGAGTCCAGACCAATCACTGCATGCACCCACCCCTGCCCCTGCCTCACCATGTGCGCCCACCTGCCCCCCAGCCCAGCCCATCCCATGCCCCCTGCCCACACCGCCTTGGCGGCCCGCGCCCATTGCCAGCTCCTTTCAACTAGCCCTCTGTTCAAAAAGTTTGAGGAACCCTGTTCTAAGGCTTCTGGCAATGAACCTTTACCACATTCAAAATTCGCAGTTTTTCACAATTCACGGGTGCTCTAGGAACGCAACCCCCGCAAATTTTGGGGGACTACTATACTATGTTTTAGAAGCAAAGATGTATGCACGTATAATTCAGAAGTAATCCCCTTCTTTTTCCTGATCTCCCATGTACCATGTGGTCCGTAAGAAAATGCTTTTGCCTTTTTGTTGTATACCTGCATCCCAGCTTTGGTACTATTATTTCTTTCCTTGTTCTTTTTGTTTCTCAGGCTTTTCTCCATGGCATAGATGAACAATATGTATACCATTCCCAATTAGAAAAAATAACAAGTACAATAAATGAATTTTATTGCTGTTCCATTCAACTGCCACTGGTTTCTGAGAGTCCATTGGTTTCTGAGAGTCCATTCACTGGAGTGTAGACTAAAGTAGGTTTTCACAATCTCTGAAAATTACATGCACTATTTATATTGTATAGCTTGTCATCTGTGTTTTGAGTCACATATGCTTTGTTCATGTGATATCATTTACCTTTTAAAGCTAGTTCTTACCAGTTCAGAGAGATCTTGCAAAAATCATGGGCAGCTCCCTGTAAAGAACAGCTGTCTATGAAGCATCTAGCAAACTAGCAAATGAATATTATTGGGAAATTCATAGGAATGTGAGATCAAATCATACATGAGGTAAGACACTCTGCCCTGATGTTTTACAGTTTCTGCAGTACCTTTAAAGTACAAGTGGGAATTAGAACAGTGTTGGGAATAGAGTATACTGACAATGCTGTATAGTGCTAACGTTTGCAGTTGTCCAGGTAAGTCCTGGAGACAGGATGCTGTGTCATGGACATGGATCCAGCATGGCGTTCTTGTTTCTAGTAGGAAGGAAGTCCTCACACTGAAACCAGATTTGATGTTTCATAGGACTCCAAAGAGGATGGCACTTGCAGAATTCAACATGTAAATGGTTCCAAGGATTACCATGGAATTTTATACAAAAAGCATCATCTGCAGCTATTATAAAAGTTGGCAAGAATGTGGGTTTCTTCCTCACCCCAGTTGAATAAGTCACAATCCTAGGTTCTTGGCTTTTTATGTGTGATTATATTTTAAAATTATATCCTGGTTTTTGCAAGAAACAGGAACTAACAGGTATCAGTTTAAATGCTGCCACTATGCTGTACACATTACTCATAGCTAAAGCCACTTCTTTAGAGGTACATTTCATGACAGATATGATTGTCAGCTATGCAAGTATTTTCTGAAAGGACTGATTAGGTCATGGATTATTTTGCTTGTATACATCTAGGAAAATTTCTAGTTGGAAGGGCCTCCTTTATACTGCAAAGTAAATGATGATCTGGCTGAGAAGATCTCACTACAGAAGCATTTAAATTAGATTAGTCTGTGTCAGGCACTTCTGGTGACAAGTAAAACAAATTCTTCCTCTGAAATGCCAACAATGAACTAATGTCTCAAATGAGTTATCTGCATTCAGCGCCTGTTACTGTGTCTGAGCAGATTGTTGTGTCCCCCCTCTCCCATAATTAATTATAGAAATGCACTGCTTCTGGTTATCAACACAGTCTCTCTGCAGATACCAAGCTGCAAATCCAGGTATTATGCCAAAAGTAGCACACTTTGATTGCCTAGAGCACCATAATTGTAGAGAAATGCTAATGATAATACTAGGTGATTAACTCCAAGCTTGGTTCCCCATTCTGCTTCCTTCCACCCACCCAAGGCAACAGGAAGTATTTAGAGGGGTCATTGCATCCAAGTGCTTATTCACTATACTTGTTCAATGTTCTCCTTTCTGCAGTTTCCAGAACAGCTGTAATGCTCACATTTTGTAATGGTCAGTTAACATGCATTTTTCTATTTTTGAAACATTTGCATTTGTTTGTTCAGCCCAATAGCTTGTGTGGCTGGGAAATCCATTGTATTTAGATATATGCTATGGATCTAACTTCAGCTGCTGGAAGACTGAGACTTGACCATTATGATTCATGCATTGATGACCACTGCAAGGTATTCTGTGTGGGGCTGCCTCTGAGGATAGATTGGAAACTTATGTAGAATGCAGCAACCTCTTCATTGATAGGCACAAACTGCTATTTCCATGTACTACCAATTTGAGGGAACTCTACTGACTGCCAGTTCATTTCTGGGCTGAATCCAAGGTGTTCAAATTCTCTTCCAAGAGAGGCTGAGTCAGCTAGCTCCTTACTCTGTTTCTGGAGGCTTGTAAAATCTTTTATTTTTTACAAAGCCGCTGGGAACCATTGATAGCAGCATCCTACATATCATGTTTTAAAAATCCAAGTACTACTGCTGTTTATATTTTAGTGAATAGTTGAGAGAGGTGCATGAAACTTCATGTCTAAAGGCCTAAAGATAGTATTGCTTTCTGTTCAGAACTAAGTGATGCTTTTGTTTGGAAATGAAACAGCAATAATGTGGATCTGTCCTGATGAAAAAACAGAAAATGCAGGTTTGGAGAAACATATTTTCCACACTTTAATCTTCTGTTGCTGTGTGTTCTTCCTGATTCTGTGCAGTAAAGACTCATTGGTAAACTAAGTTTTATTCTGCTTTTTTACTACATGAAGGAGCATTATAGAAAATACTGCACTAAGAGCATGCAGTTGCTGGTTGCTCTATTGATATATTTACAAATGAAACCTTTATTTGGATTAGTCCATTACTAGATGAAGGCAGAGGCACAAACATAAACACAAACATAGCTTCTATATAGCCTGAAGTGCATGATCCTGCCTAATCCTGGAAGCTAGTCAGGATTGGGCCTGGTTGAAGTCTGGATGGCTGACTTAAATGTTGTGAACCACCCAGAGAGCTTCAGCTATGGGCAGTACAGAGATGTAATGTAATACTAATAATATAAACATGTCCATCATGGTGCACATTCATATTTGGAATGATGTGTGATAATTTGGCAAGCTGATACATGGTGTGTCTTGGCTCATGGGTCCTCAAACTACAGCCTGTGGGCCAGATCCAGCCCGCCATGCCCATTTATCCAACCCACCTCAGAGGTTTTGGACTTGCTGCACGTGCACCCGCACGCATGCACGCCACCACTCGCCCCGCACTCGGAGGGGCGGCAACTTGTTTGCACGGAGATCATTTTGGATCCGCTTGGAGAAAATGATCTCCAAGTGAGCAAGCAGCTGCCTCGTGCGCCCACTGCTGCCTTGTGCCGCATGGCCACCCCCACCTCGCCTCACCGTGCCCGCGCCCCCTGCCCCCTCCCCGGCCCATGCATTCCGCTGGCACCACCTTTCCGGCCTGCCCCCAGCACTGGCACCTTTCAGCTGGCCCCCTGGTGAAGAAGTTTGAGGACCCCTGGTCTTGGCTCATCAGTCATTCACAGTCTATTTTGCTACCAACCAAAATTGTATACCAAATTCTGGAGTCTGAAGGCGAAAAAAGCTAATTTGCGTATATGCATAATGTTGTTCTGCTAACCATGGGGAGTGGCAAGTGCCCCTGCCTGACCAATGGAAAACTTTCTGAGAATGTTCTGGTTTCTGTGAATTCACAAGACACTTTCAAAATTATGCATGTTCGTTAAGGTGCTAGAAATTTGCTTTTTCAACATGAAACCATTATATATTTACCTTTTATTGCAAGCCTTATAAACTACCATTCAGCCAAAAAAATCAGAGCAATGAAGAATAATGTAACAAATATATTTATTCAACCATAAATTACAGTAGAACTGATAAAGTACAACACCGTTAAAATAAGTAAAAACATAATAATAATAGATTAACCAACAAGGCATCTTATATTTCCTACATGTTAAATTCCTGATCAGTACAAAAGTCCATGCTCCTCTTTTGAACTGTGGAATACATGGAGTCCTAATTACACTGTCAGTGTTGTTGCATTTGTTTCTCAGTGCTGAACCAGAAATTCTACACACTCGTGTATAATGCTCCTATTGGCCATTTCTCTTCCGAAAAAGGAACTTGAGAGGAGCTGATAAGCAAAGAAGCAGCAGAATGTGTTTCAATGTGTAACTCCTCTCCCTGTCCAGTGTCTCTTGCTAAATCACTCCCAGGCTGCATCCCAGGTTCATGCTTTGAGGAAGAGGAGGACCCAGGGCTTGTTAGCACGCTTCTGTGCTGCCCAGCAGAAAGCTCTTTTCTTGAAGATGGAAGAAGACACTGGATATACTCAAGAGTGTGCTAGTAATAAAAGCAGTAGGGAAAAGGAATGGGGACACCACTACCCTGAATAGTTATTTGGAAGTTTTCAGTGGAAGGATAGGTTTGAAGGTTGGTCATTGGTCTTTGTTTCACTGTGGCAGTGCCTCTCCCCTTGATTTTCCTTATGGTTCTTGCATATGGAAACATTGCCATTAATCCTCAAAACCAGATAAACAGAAACTGATTTTTTAAGCTCTAAATATGCTCTAGACGTAATATGGTTAATCTAATGCTACCTTTGGTTAAATGGGTGACTTCCTTCCAAATAGTTTGTTTAGAATTAGAGTATTTATTCCACTGATTTAAGTGATACTGCAGTGCAGAATGTTCAGTACTGGGATGCCACAGGGTTATTTTATAGTGACACTTGAACATTCATCTGTATCTTAGTCATACCATAGTATTTACAGTCCAGTATCTTCTTCATCTGCAGAAGAAGGAAGAATGTATTGTGCTCCTTTCTCTTGGCTAACACAAGTGGTTTAGTAATATATCCTAAGAAATCTGCTCAGCTTTCTTAAACAATGAAACACCAAATAGTAAAGTGCTACAAGATTTGATCATTTTCTACTCTAAAAATACCATAAAAGGCTGTGTCCTTAGAAATTGAGCATGTGATTTTTTCCCACCCACATTATTGCAGCATGATTCACTTGGCTGCTGGAACAGTGCCACTGCTTTGGTGGATGTCCATTAGCCATCACTATAAGAATCTTTATGCTGGTTAATGTGGGTGAAAGGCAGGAGGAGGAAGTGGTCATAGATATAAACTCCAGTTTAAAATGGCTGTTCCCCCATCTAATTTCACCCTGAGGAAAAAACCCACACTTCTTGGCAATAGTTCATAATGAAAGAGAACAACAAAATTTAATCTCTATGGTATGAAATATTTAAAAGACCTTCCCTCTTGGAAAATGTAACAGTTTCCATTCAAACATGTTCCTCAAAGAACAGAGCCTTTACGGTTAACCATCTTTAAGTAATAGTTAAATTGAATTCTCCTCTGGCATCCAGTCGGTGTACTCCCACCCTTCTATGTTGCAACAGTTTTAATAAAGACCCTTAAAATAGATACTCTTCCCTTTTAAGAGTGCCCCTTTCTGCTTTGTTTGGATGCTAGCTCAAGTATACTCTCATAATCCGAGGCTAGCTGTGTATATGTTCTGTTTCTTTGTGTAAGTGTTAGCTAGATGTATTTTTTGAGATATTTTTCACTGAGGATGGGCCTCTAACGTCAAATGACTTGTTCTTGGGCATGAGGATTTTGTCCAAGTGGAAGTTAGCCACAATAGTTGCTTACACAGAAGGGGAATTTCTGTAATCAGAAAAAAACATGGTGAATATTAAAATATTTTCAACAAGATATTTTGGCCAGTGTCCATTTCCTTTTGTATTAAGTTGTAATTGAAATTATCCAAAGCATGTTGACATCATAAAGAGAATAGGGGAGAGAAAAGGCAGAGCAGGGCTTTATGAATCCATCAGAATCACTGCATACATATTGCATATTGTTTGATAAAGTGGCAACAAAACTTTGTGTTCACTTTGATAAACTCTCATGGTAACAATAGCATGAAATAAGTATAATTGAACTGGAAACAAGTATGTGTTACAGTTTCTTGTCTATGATGGGGAATCCATTATTTTCACATATTCAGCTATTCATTTCATTGATTTATCTATTGTAAGATTTTAAAGCTGCTTCTTGGTCATAGTCCCTACAAAAGAACTTGCAACGATAGTGCACATTGTGTAGCAACCATTGTAAAAATTCATCTAGAAAGTAGTTGAAATAAGTACCTATCCCAAAATTAAAAAGGCATCTAGTCAATGGTATGTGCTGTATAGGTTACACCCTTATCTTGGTCTTTATTGGTTTTTGTTGCATTGTACATTGATATTAAGGACTACATATCTCTACTGTATGTTTAAGAAAATTATAGACTTGTTGAATGAAACAGAAACAGTAATAGTAATGCAGATGATGTAATCAATTTCTGTTGGTAAAAGTGTGTTTGCAAAATACTGCAGATCAGGAGGTACATTATGCAAGGCAAAGGCTTTTTCATGTTAACAAACAGAAATTGATCTGAATAGGACACCAACCATTGCAAACTTACTCCCTTTTTAAAATTTTCATTTCTGTCCATATAGAAACCATGTAGGTGTAGTACCTTAATTTTTCTGTAAAACATGTTATCTGCCTCTTTGTACCCCTGTCTACAGATGGTATATAAACAAAAAATATGTTGTTTTTATGTGCTATCAAGTTATCTCTGATCTATGGTGACCTATGAATGAAAGCCCTCCAAGATGTTCTATCCAGCCCAGCTCAAATTTTTTGAGTTGAAGACTGTTGCTTCCTTTATGGAGTTATAAAGTCCATGGAAGTCTATCTCATATTTGGTCTTTCTTTTCTTTTCCCTTCAATATTCCCTGATATTATTGTTTTCTTCTGTGAGCCTTGCCTACTGTGTCCAAAGTAGGACAGCCTCCGTTTTGTTATTTTTGTTTCCTGGAAAAGTTTTGGCTTGATTTGATCTGGGATCTACTTCTCCATCATTCTGTTGGTATTTGCAAAGTTCTCCTCTGGCATCATGTTTTGAATGCATAAATGTTCTTCCTTTCAGGTTTCTTCACTATCCAAATTTCACACCCATACATAGAGATAATGAATACAATAGCATGGATGATCTTGGCCTTCCAGTTCTCAGTTGTCTCTGAATGTCTTGGTTGTAATCTCTCTTGGAACTGATAACTGAACCAAGGTCTGAAGAATCTTTCAAATTTTGATTTCTTCATTGTTAACAGTAAAGTTCTCTAATTCTTCAGTAGACATGATTTTTCTTTTCTTAATATTTGGTTGCAGTCCTGCTTTTGCACTTTCTTCCTTCACTTTCATCAGTAGTTGTTTTAATTCATTTCTGCTTTCTGCCAGTAGTATGGTATCATTATATCAGAAACTATATATGTACCTTCTGTCAGTTTTCACTCATCCTTCTTCTGATCTTAATCTAGCTTTATTTTCTACATACAGATTGATGAACACATAGGGAGATAAAATACACCCTTGTCTGATGACTTTTATAGGAAACCATTCTGTTTCTTCATATTCTGTTCTAACAGTAGCTTCTTGTCCTCAGTAGAGGTTATACATCAGGACAATCAAGTGCTGAGGCACATCCATTTCTTTCAAGACACATTTGTATTTACTGAATTGGGTTACATGCAATAGAGGATAGTGCCAACAGACTTCTATCCTAGCCTTCCCCAACCTGGTGATCTTCCATTGTTTTGGACTTAACTTCCATCAGCTCCAGCCAGCATGACTAATGATTAGGAATGCTTGAAGACGTAGTTAAATGCATCAAGAAGACGGCAGGTTAGGGAGACTCATTGTTCATCTGCAACATACTGAAGATAGGTATGAAACTTCCATATGAATGATTTGCTCAAATGACATGGCTAGCAAGCTGCTTCCTGAATATATTTTCTAATAAGATTGGTTCTGTATTTCCCCATCTCATAGAGCTATTTGCTTCAGAGAAAGGGGGAATTAAATACCCCTCATCAACACTGTAGTCCCAATCAATTTTTCCCTTCCCATTGGTGGTTCTTAGGATAAAAAAAGACATGAGGAACAGTCATAGATCTTTCTGTTTTTCATCTAGCTTGGCCCTATACATACTCTCATCTGTTAAGCTGCTGCACCTTCTTGCTGCTTTTTAGCAGTATAAATAATAAACACCAATTGTGAATAGCCTATTTGGGTACTAAAATATCTTGTGAATACGGGTAGATTAAATAGATTTTCTAAGTTAATACAGTAAACAGACAAACCTAAATGACCTTAGGCTTCATTCATCTAATGGCAACCTTTTTACTTTCCCCCTCTCCACCCAATACTAGCGTCTGATTTTTATTCTTTTGCTATGTGCTGCTGCAGCATAACCCCTGTCGTTATCAGTTTGTGGGGGTTTTTTTAACAGGAAATGGTTGTACTTCAAACAGAGAACTAAACCAAACTTAATGTATCTTCTATTTTTAAATTCTTCTGTGTTTTAGTAGTGTAGTATAGTTAAGTTTCCGTTAAAGTGTGTGTACACTAGGGCTTACTCTTGAGAAGCAAATCACCTAAAAAAGCTTGTGTTGATGCATATTTGGTATGACTGCCCTAAAATTAAAGCATACTGGATGGATACTTGGTACATTCAAGATATAACAGGATGTGTTATTCCAGTGAATTCAGGAAAGTTATTACATGGCTCATGTTAAAAAGAATCGAGCCATCACTTAGTTGAGAAGGTTATTTTTTTAAAAAATGCACTAAATTGAAATTGGACAAGGTATTTCTATTCAGTGAATGGATTAATAAAATAGGGAACATATTTTAAAACATGCCAAATAGGTGCAAGAGAAGATATGGGGAAAAAACTTCTTGCCAAGTTTTTGGGAAACATAATATTGAGTAAGTAAAGAGGTCTATTTATTGTGAGATTTTTGGATGGTGTTCTAATAGTACATTTAGATCAGCACCTAAATTATACCCTGTGTCACTTTGCAGCTTGCCAGCTATGGTTCTGTATCAGTTGATCTAAAGACCCAATGATGTCCCATGTAGCTTTGTAGAACAGCTATCTATGGCCCTTCAAGTTGCCCTTCAGTACAGGTAGAACTGCTAACAGTTTGCATGCAAGCCTTGCCAGATCCATACTGAACTGTCTTTGAAACTGCGAGGAGTTTGAAAATGTCAGAAAAATGGCATGGGGAACAGTTTTTCAAAGGAAAAGAAAAATTCAAAAATTTTACTGGCATAGCCCCTTTTATGAGCCTGAGCAGTTCCCTGGATCCTAGTCACTATCTATATTGGTAAATTTATGTGGTGTGCTTTTTTCTAAAAAAACCTCTAGTATGTATTTTAAAGCATGAGAGTTCTGAACTTGTGCTTGTGGTTAACAGGAAATAGTTATACTTAAAGCAGAAAAGTGAACATTAGCCTTAACCTTCACTTTGATAGCAGACACTTTTATTTTTAAATTCATGGTACCAGATGTGTTGCATGGCAGTCTGGGGAGGGATCAGATGACTGAACATAGGGAAGATCTGGAGAAAGAAGCTACAGCTGCTTCATCTTCCACTGCAGCAGGGAAGCTAAAGGTCTCTGGTTTGTGACCTGGCAAGTCAAATAAAGAATTGTGCCCCTTTTCTCCCTGTCTATTTCACTCCCTTGGCAAGACCGGGGAGAAATAAAACAGTATGCTCTGTCCTATGAGGGAGTCCTGTTGCATGCTAAAGATTTAGAAATGTATTATTACGGTGTAAGCATTTGTGGACTGGAGATCATTTCATCAGATGCTTAAAATGCTATCCTAAGTTGGCATGTATATTACATCCATAATTTTAGGAGGTAGAGGATGTACGCAGTGAAATGCAAAAAGATGCTCAGAGGGCTGTGAAAGTATGAGAGCCAGGGTGTAGTGCTTAGAATGTCAGACTAGAACTAGGGCACCAAGGTTCAAATCCTCATTTAGCCAGAAAGCTTACTGGATGACCTGGGCCGTTTTCTGTCCCTCAGTTTTACCTGTCTCAAAGGGCTGTTAAGGTAAAATGAAGTAGCATGTATGTTGCTTTGAACTTCTTGGAGGAAAGGGTGGATATAAATGATATAATTAAATTAATAAATACAGATTTTAATGTTTTGTGAAACTATAGCATGTTAGGTAATCTAGCAGTGGTCTGCTGCAGACTCTGTCTGGCCCTTCTGTTACTGGAATGAAGCATCCTAGGGCTAGTTTGCTGAGCCTGGAAGAGGTTGTAGTTACAAGGCCCTTGTCCAGATGCAGCATGTGGGGGTAGAAGAGTGAGTATGTGAGGAAGTAGTTCTCTCCATTCCTACAGCTGCTACCATTATTCGATAGAAACCAAAATGCCCTGTAGCTATCACTGAAGGGGAGGAGAGGCAATGAAGCTGCCAAGTATAGCTGACTCACAGCATTGGGTTCACCAGCGTGCCACAGATACATACATTTTTGGAAAAAAAAAAAAAAAAAACCACTCAAGACATGTTCACAGAGCTTTTAAACTTCTTTTAGATTTAAGTCAGTATTGGCTTTAAGTGACATTTGAAAAAAATGCCCTTAATGGCACATCTTAAATCAGCAGTGTCAACACAGGTTCATTCATCACTATATGCAACAGGGCTAAAAGCCTTGTCTATGCTAATAAAGTTTTAGAATAGCATGGATGTTGCCTTTTTTCTTTGTGTAATGAGATTTGAGTAACTCTGTCTAGAAGTGTCTTCTGAGAAAATTCTGAGTAGTACTATAAAGAACAAAGTGGCTTTCATTTTCTTTCTCCATGGGTGTTTTTCCTGCTCCTGATGCTTTCTAACCTGCCCACAAAACTTAAAAAAAATCTCTCTGAGTACTTCAAAGCTGAGACTCTATTTTCTAATACAAAACACATTTTGTCCTTGGTTTGAATTGTTTTAAGGTAGTGCTTTCTTTTAGGAGGTTCTGTGTAAGAGGCGTTTATTGTACACTCTGAATTCTTTACTCATGATAGGGGCCTTACACAATGTTGTCATCCTACAGGGCCTCTTCCATGTTTTGCAGTCATTTTCACACTGTTTTTTAAAAACAAGGCTAATCAGTTATTCTTTAGCTATTGCGCTAAAACAAGCCCATGGGGCTTTTTTTAGAATTTATTGCAGTACCATCTTGTGGTTATGCAACAGAACATTTAAGAAGGCAAAGGAAAAACCAACATCTTCTGTTTTCTTTGTCAGACCTTTTATTCCTGCAAAGAAAACGGAAGAAAAGGCTTTGGTGAAACATTGGGTAAAATACCGCATGTAGAGAATTCCTTAAGCAGCCGTGGAAAACCGTGCCTATTGCAATCAGATTTCACTTGCATGGTAGTCAAGTTCATGTCAGAAAATGTGTGGGTTTGCATGTTGTCCTAATCACCCTGTGAATAATGAATGCTGGGCTGATGGTTTGTGGAACAACTCATGTGGTATCCAACAAGTGCTTAGGCTCACCATGGGTTGTGCCTCCATTCCTTCCCCCTCAGTCCTCCAGCTGGTATCCCAGGGAACTTGGCACCTAAGACCATCTTCTTTTACTCTTTCCCCCTTTTCTTCTGGAGGTTGCTTTCTGTGACCTCTAACTTGAAAGCCAGCCACAGCCCTCCAAAGTACCCATCGAAAATGGAGGGGATATCACTGGTACACCACTCTTCTAAAATTATTTTAAGCACAAGAAATTAAGCTTTTATATTATTTTTAAATTATTTTAACCTGCACAAGTGAAGAGGTGTGCACTTGTGGGAGTCCGAAATGGGAAACCTTGCTTGGGCAATGCAGAAGGTGTCTTCTGCCAGAGAGGGAACCGAAGGTGTATCCTGTCAAAGAACAGACTGCATATCAGTCAAAGAACATGCTAAGTTAGCAGTGATCCAGGTTCACACAACATGTTCACACAACATGTCAACATACGAGCTTGTATGCATGATGGATAGATTTGCCATGTGTATGTAGTCAATGCTTCCATATCTGTCCTGAGGTATGTGACAACTCAGTAGGTAGCAGGAGTAAGCTTTAGTGTAGAAACTGGGATTGTTAGAAACTAGAAATCAGAAGAAACCAAATTCTTGTCAGATGCAGCCTGAGTTTTTGCCCAGGAAGCATTTCCAAGGGCTAATCAGTTGTTCCAAAACAGCTGAAGAGTAATGCAAGGGGGAAAGCACTGCTTCATCTTTTTACTTACCCTTATAGAAGAGAGCAGCTTCAGATAGCTCTCTTCAACTAGAACTTACATCTTGATATTAATAACTGAAGAACATCTTGTATGTAGCTGTGATGAGCTATCCATGCAGTTATTTTACCAAGCAAACAGTTCTCAGTTTGAGATTCCCTTACATTTATTCATGTTATTTTAAACCACTAAATATTTTAAAAATCCCCAAATCATTTCCATATGAATATTAAACTCACGTTTAAAATACAATTTTAAAAACACTGCAGTTACACCTCATCATCAGTTGATCAGTTGACCAGCAGTAGCATAAAACAGCATGGATAATTTAATTACAAGCTAGGGAAAGCCTGAGTGAACAGGCTCATTTTCAGGAGGAATTTGAAAGATACCAGATTTTCTGCCTCTTGAATGGCATAAGGCAGTTTCTTCCAACATGAGCATTGAACATGGCTCAATGCCTAACAAGACAGCCAGTTCTTTTAGCACAGGTCTTACAGGAGCATAGCTGGATGTCCCAGTGAACACCCCAACTGCTGGGTAGTACACCATCTGTAGTTTCTGAACCAGGCCCAAGGACAGTCCCATACAGAGCACATTACAGTAATCTAACTGTGAGTTTACCAGTGCATGGATTACTGTTGCTAGATTATCCCTTTCCAGGACTGGGTATAGTTGGCATGCCAGCCAAGGCCGATAGTGACATTCTGGGCACTGAGTGATAAAGGTGAATCCAGAATCACTCCCAAACTATCCACTTGGTCTGTCAGGGAATGTGCAGTCCTGTCCAGAACAGGCAAATAGTCCAGTTCCTGGTCCAGGGAACTTCCAACCCATAGGTCTGTGTTTTATCAGGAATACATTTCATTGTATTAGTCCTCATCCAAGCCATATCTCAATCTGAGCACCAGTTCAGAACATGCACAACCTCTCCGAATTCAGACTTCACAGAGAAAATAGAGCTGGGTGTCATCATCATTGCTATTGATGATGATGATAATTTCATTTCTATATGACCCTGCAGGCAAAGCTCTCCCTGTGGTTTACAGCAGTCTATAAATCAGATAATAAAATACAACTATATATAAATCTGGAAAAACATTGGTTTGCTGGTAGTGACAACTTGCCCCAGATTGTCATGCTAAACAGCATTCAGGGTAAAATGGTATCCTGTCGCACTCTGCAATTCAATTTTCATGCAGCCAAGGTGCAGCTTTCACCACTTATGCTCCAGCTCTCTTCTGACATGTTTCATTGTCCAGAACTTCCCAGTAACATGGAGAGCTAACTCTACCCCCTCTTTTATTGATCTCAGCAGCTGTCTCCCCACAACACCCATGAGCCTTGGCCGGTGCTGCACTGAGTGACTAGGCGTGTAAGACCAGGTGACCCAGCTTACACACCCAGGTCACCATGATGCTTGTAGGGCACACCCTTTATCCACTATTGTGTTGTGTTGGTGAGAGTATTTGACTAGAGACCTGGGAGATCTGGGTTCTAGTCTCCACTCGGCCATGGAGCTCACTGGGTAATATTGGGACAGGCACAGCCTCTCACCCTAACTTACCTCACATCTGGTTATGCAGATAAAATGGAATGCACAACTGTGTAAGCCTCCTTGGGTTCCTTGCAAAAGGAAACATGGTGGAATGCAAATGCAATGTAATGACAATAAAAATAACAACAATAATAATTGTGGATTACTAAGATCTAGTTGCAAACCAACTAGCCAACACCACACCGAGTCAGATGATGCAGTAGCCAGTCCAACAGGAACCTGTGGGATAGGCAAGGTTTCACAGCAAGAAATGGCTTGAAGTTATCCACCATTCCAATTATATTTCCTCAGCCTATCTCAGTTCCTTATCCATGAGAAACATTATTGAGGCACCCCTATCTCCATATCACTTTTCCTCCCACCCTGAATTTTGGCCCCTCCTCCCCCAAGAATTATTATTTTAAAAAAGAGAGAAGAAAAGGAGGGATTGAAAAAGTGGGAAGAGAAAAATTGGAATGAAAGAAAAGGAAAAGGAGGATGTTCAAGGGCAGATGGGAATTACTACATTGACCAGTACAGGGTAAAATATAATAATAAAGGCTAATGATGGCTGACTGGCCAATTAGATGCAAAAAATCAACATGGACAATTGCATCCCACTCTGAGTTGACTGGAAGATATTCTAACATATATTCTTGACTCTCACGATATATGAATATGTTAGTGATATAAGATCATCTCAGAATAAGGAATGTTGAACTAAAAATAGTTCTCTGATCATTCTTAGTTCACTTCTTTCTAAACAATAAATGGTATTTCAACCATATTGTATCCTTACTGTGGTGTTTCTATAAGCCAACAGCGTGCAGTTCTATATAATGAATAGGAAAGGGGGGTTGCTTGTTGTTGATCTCCTTTATGGGGCTAGACTTTGATGGATAGTGTAGTGTGAACTACCAACCCACTGTGCTCTGGAGCAGAAGGTAGGAGCTGGAAGCTTTATCTTCTGTGGAGGGATTGTGGGGAGGCAGAAGCTGCTGCTGGCTTTGCTTTTTAATAGCAAGTGACGGAAGGCAATGCTGTTATTAGCATAAGAATCCAATTCACACAGTAAATAAAAATATTTCCTAAACATGTTTACTTGGAAGTAAATCCATTGATTTCAATGAGACTTAATTGGTAGCCAGTGCAATATACAGGGTGGTCCAAAAGTAGGTATACAGTACTGATTGGGACATGGAGAACCTCAAACAGTGGACTAATTGAAGGAGTTCATCTCACAAGCATTTATTGATGTTCGTGTTAAATGTTGGGATTTCTGTCACAGTGTCGGAGACAGGTTCCAGCAATGTTGCAATATTGATGGAGGATATTTCAAGTGCCTAAGAGACTAAACATGACCTGATCATTACTGTATATCTACTTTTGGCACACCCTGTATATCAAGTCAGTTGAACAGAATTTTGATAAGGAAGGGCCAAAGTCTTGTTTTATGGTGAGGCTCAGCATAGTGGCTTTGAAGTCATGTTTAATAGGATTGCACCCTCAGTCCTTAGATCGCAGTACGGGGTTATTATGAATTTCTATACTGCTCTATATCCAAAGCTCTCTGGGTAGTTTACAGTAATCCATAAAAGAAAACAAAATGCAATGCAAATATCATAAAATCCAAACATCAGTGAAAAGTAATATAAGTATAATATATAGTAAAAAGGTCCCTGCAAAAAAAGGAAAATGCCTGAGATGTGTAATCTCAAGCCCCAAGTAGCCAGTAAATTTTTAAAAACCTTGGCATAAAAGGCAGTCTTTACCTGGCTCTGAAGTTGGTGGCACCAGGTGGGCCACAGTGAGGGGGTTGTCCCAGAGATGGAGGGCCACCACAAAGAAAGCCCCTGTCCCTTGTTGCCACCCTCCAAGCTTCCTTGAAGTTCCCCTTTTGAATGCTTAGGATGGAGAAGAAGAATCAAGTCGTCCTGGAGACATAAATAGGCTAAGACGGGCTAAGTAAAGGCATCACTGAAAAAATAGACTACCAAATCTTTTGTCTGTTTTTTACTTACTATACAGTTGTATAAAGTAAGAGGTAATTGTCTTGATACCTTCTGCTGTGAAGAACAGCTCAAGGACTTGCATGAGCTATTCCTCAGGGTTTTGCTTCAGAGAGTTTCAAATCTTTGTTACTTCTCAATCTTGTATTTAAATGCCATTATTGAATAACTGATATTGATAAGCATTTTTTCCACTGCATGTTGTCCTATGGCTGCCTTCAGATGAAGAAAAAGAAAGTGATCGTCATTTCTCTTGTACCAGCCTAATTGATAATATTTGTAGTATGAGATTTGTTGTTTTATGTGAATGTCACTTCCAATGCCAAAAACTTTTCCAGCTAGTAAATAGCAAAAAAATACCCCTCTGAGCTAGATGTTAAGTGAGGAACAGTAGGCTATGGTATCTGTAGAAGCTCCAGTGGCATTGTAGATTGAAGAGATCTTCAATTTTAAACAAAAGTCATTGAAAAGCAGCTGCAAGAGTTTAAGATGTAAATTTAGAATCCTATATTGGTTTAGGCAGAAAATTTGCAGCCTAAACCAGTGCATGTTTTTCCTCTCTTGCCATGAAGTACTGTGTCATATTGCAGTTGCTTTTTTAAAAAAACTATGTCTAGAGGTAATTGGCAGCAACTGTTGCCAAGTATTCCATGAAAGTGGCTCAGAGAAACAAAACCCCTCTTTCCCCACCAGGAAGGGTGTGAGCTTGCCTCTTAAACGTGTGCTGACCTTTCAAGTACCATGGATTTTTAAAAATGCCTGTATCTGTGAGTTATTCTATAGACCAAGGGTTCCCACCCTGGGGTGCCTGCATCCCAAGGGATACAAGATGGCATTTCAAGGCATGCAACAAAGAGGAAGACTGCATCACGATTCACCAAAATGGAATTTTATGCACTGAGTTATTATTTTTTTTTTTTTTAGTTCAGTATGTTCACCTGCAGTACTCTATATGGTTAAAAAACAGAATTTGACTTCTTCATCTTCAAATGTGCTATTATTTTTGTAGGGGGTGTGAACATAAACATTTTCTAGCGGTGTGGGGCATAGAAAAGTTTGGAAACCACTGATATAGGGAGACTTAGCAAGCTTGAATCAAGTTAGTATAAAACTTACTAATCTTAAAGGAAATCCAACACATTTTTTGTTTTTCAATTTCAGGGGTGATTTCAGCGGCTAGTTTTTTTGGTAGATATTCAAATAAACTGAATGAGCTAGTTGTTAACAACTTTGGAACTTTTCAGTTTTGTACATCTACTTCCAAAGGGACATTTACACTTTTTTGATCCCTGTTGCACATCATATATATAGTATAGAATGATGAATTGGCTTGTAAAATTTGTGGGAAGAGAGGCATAAGAAATATTTCTGTACTTAAGATATTTTCTAGCATTTTCTGCCCTTTTCTGTATTGTTTTTACATGTTAATATGGGTTAAGCTAAAAGATTTGTGTCTGTGTGTTGTTTTTAAACTTAGCCTAAAAAAACTACCTGCTTATCTTGAAACTCCATCATCTGGCAGATGAGTTTCAGGCTGAAACAAAACAAATGTTTGTCTTAATTATGCCCTGCAAATCTAAAGATAGCAGACGATGAAGAATTGTTGCAGAAGTCTTGAAAGAAAAGGTTAACTGAAAAATATTTCTATTTAAAGTAGCATGTTTTCTCCAACATTGCACCTACATTTTAAGCTGCTTGTTTCTTTATTTTCAACTGAAGGAATGTATTCTGCTGGTTTGTTGAAACAACACTATCCTACTCATCAAATCACTAGAAAATAGGCAAGACAGTGTTGCCATGCTGGTGATCCAGTGTAGCTGCCATAACTCTGTTGTATTTATAATTGGGTTGGTAGGTAAGGATGGCAGGTTAATTGCCATATGTGTGTGTGTGCGTGCATGTGCATGTGTGTACATAAAAGTAAACTTTTACAATATATTCTAACTTGGCTCAGAATGTACCTGGAACATCGTAAGGAATGAATGAGTGGCCTTAAGAGCATGACAGCAGGTTGTATGAAGAACACTTCACCCTTATAGTCCTGCTAAGAGCTCTCACCAGTGTTCTTTCTTTCTTTTATGTGCTAGCTATTTAGATCACTTCACTGAGGCTGGTGCATACTTACCAGGATAAGAAGAATTTTTCTATGCCTTAGCAAGAAATATTACTGATACTACAAATCTTATCATGTAGATAGTTTAGGTAAATTAGGTGTACAGTTCACAATTCACTCCTTTATATAAGGAGTACTTTGCATACAGTGCCCGTGTGACCTATAAACAATATAATCATGTACAAGTTTAGCCTCATCTTTTTCTTAAAAAAATTAAGAAAAACCTTTTATTTTTATTTTTCTTAACAGGGCAATAGGAATTTTTAATTGGGATAGTTCTTGATCATGGCAGGGAAGAGAAGCAAACCACTGCTACCCAACATGTGCTGCTTGGGTACTTGGAGAGTGGCTGACACAGGCAGTGGCCAGGGCAGCGAGTAGGTTCTGTTATTCTTGCCAAGTGTGCAACTGTATTTTACCTACAGCAGGATTGTTTATCCAGGTACAGGAAGCATGACAACCTAAGCCAGAATCTGTTGGGTTCATCTGATGGCTTGCTAGGAAAAGAACAAGCCACCACGAGTAAGCCAGGCTGGGTTCTGATGACAAACAGCTAGCTAGCTGTGCATTATGGGTTGTCATGTTGTGTGAATCAGCTCACAGGGTAAGTGCACAGAGACTGGCACTGTGATTTTCCTTCTCTCAGTGCTTGGCAGGCCATACTACAGTGAAGAGCCAAGCAAGTCGCAATATAAGTTCCATTTTCAAACTGACAGAAAATGTGTCTCCTGTTCTGTGTGGCAGTCTCTATGTACATTTCAAGTGCTTCTAATGTAGCACTTACTGGAAGCCTGCAGATACCTCCAGCAAATTCTTTTCTTTAGGTCTAAAAACAAGTCTCACAAATCCTACCATGTGGACATTAGGAAAAAAGTTGTTTTGTTAATTTTTCAGACTGTCAGTGTGCTGCAATTACCAGCATAGAGGTATGCGAAAAAGCAGTACAGTCAATGTTTTATGGGCTAGCAATTTTTGTGAACTTGTTCATAAGGCTGATAAGAATTGACATCAATAGCATGGAAAGTTGCCATGCAGACATATCTTTACTCTTCTGGCATTGTACTTGCATCCTGTGTAAGACAAAATAATATCAGAAGAAAGCAGGAACAGTGGTGGTGGTGGGAATGGCCACAGCTCTAGATGCTAAAAAAATATTTCTGTTGGATTTTCTTTTTCAGTCAATGCAGTGGGAGAATGAGATTATCTGCATAGGAAGAGCTCCTACTGTGTAATTCCTTTCAACGTGATCAATGACCAACACAGGTGTAGAAAACCAACAGAAAAGGCAAACAAGTTTTCACTGACAGTGGGCAAATATGAGCATAATTAGGCTAAGAACTGCCTGAAAGAGTTGACTGCAAACAGAAGAGCCAATTGGCAATCCTTGATCATTGGGAATGTTTTCTGTTGGATAGTATCAAGACAAGAGAGGCCACTGTAGCTTCAACTGGTGCAGTGCTAGACATAATAGCCATCTCAGGTAAGGCCCATCATTGTTTGGTCTGTCTCATTCACTTCTTTCATTTTCTAAAGAATGCTTATGTGATTTCAGTGCTTTTGAAAGAATGTTCAGGGGAAGTATTTTAATGAACATGTGTCCCCTTTGACTAGAGGCAGTGTGGGTTTTTTCCTCTGTCTATTCAGTGGCATCTTCTCCATCGAAGACCAGCTCTGTTTGGGCTGTCTTTTGCCTAGGGCTTTTTCATTGCATGTTCAGCTTTAGACTATTTCTCATCACTCCTTTTACTTTAAAGGTTCAGAATTGTAGTTCGGAGGAGTTTTGGGTGCTCATTGTCAGTGGAGCACAGGGGGATTGATGGCACAGAGCTCCTTTTATCAGCTCAACTTTTATCAACTTTATCAACTCTGTCCTTGTCTGAACATGGATAGCCTACTTATCCATGTTCTGGTAATATGGCTGCCTTTGAAAATGGTGTGGAAACTTCAGCTGGTTCAACAACAAGATAGTTAATGAGGACTGGTCAATGTTAATGCCATATTAGACCTGTACTGTACCATCTGCACTGCCTGCCAGTTTATATTCAGACCCAATTCAAAGTGCTGGTATTAATATTCAAAATCCTTAAAGGCTTGGAGTCAGGTTGCCTGAAGAATCATTTCATCCCATATATTTCTGCCTGGACTCTATGTTTGGCCTCAGCAGCCCTTCTCCAGAAGCCCCTACTGAAGAAAGTGAGCTGGGTGGTGAAAAAAAGGGCCATTTTGGCTGAAGCACCCCAGCTGTGGGAAAGAACTTTCCAGAGATGGTTGCCTGACACTGAGATTGTGTTCTTCCTGGTGCCAGGCAGAGACCTTGTCTCAGGATTTTTGTCTTCCAAATCCCTTTTGTTTTAAATCTTTTATTGTAATTTAGAAGTTTGTATTGCTGCTAGGTTTTACTGTGGCTTTTATTTCTATTTTGTATGGTACTTTTATTTTGTATGTTATGGTTGTAATTGTTGTGAACCAGAAAGCTTTGACTATTGAGTGGTATATAAATGTAATAAATAAATAAAACCTGTGTCATATTTTGTAGTTACTTAATTATGTAGGGAACAATCCCTATGGCTCTAGACAGTGTCCAAGGGCCCATAAGATATTTCAAATTCACAGATATGAGCTTAGAGTTGGGGATATGCATTCCAATCCTGCCTCTGGGAACTCACCTTCAGAAAAGGAGTAAAGGGGAAAGTCCAGTTGTCAGGGAGAGGAGGACACTGCAGAGGCCATGGTATGATCCACCTTGTGTTCTCTTCAGCTCCTTCCCTGCCTATCCAAAGTGCCCCAGATAGATGGCCAACAATGGGCATCTAGTGAAAATGCGAGCAGGAAGAGTAGAGTGGCAAAGAACACCTCTGTTGCTCCTTCTGCCACATGGGATGATCATTGGCCTCCAAGTTCAGAGGCTGATGAATCTCAGTAGGATTGTGCCCTTATTTCAGAAACTTTTCCTGTCTTGTTTAACAACATAGATTCAAGTAGTTCAATGTGTTGGTGTTCCTGGCAGCACAGCTTCTCTTGCATCCTGTTTTGATTCATCTACTAAAGCTGGAGAGTTCCACTATTCTTGATCCTGTGAGACCTTATCCCTGTCGTTAACAACTGGATGGGGAGTTCGCAATTCCTTGACATAACAAAATTAATTTTATATATAGAATTAATCCTCCCTCTTCTGTTCTGTTGCATTCCATTTTTCTACAAAGAACCCTGGAGTATCTCCTCTTTCTAAGATCCAAGAACAGATCAGATTGCAGTAGAAAACAATGATAGACTGTGGCTTATGAACTCTGCTTACTATTTAACCAGTGTATATGCATTGTTGTTGTTTCTTTGAAACCAAGGCAGGTTAGAAAAATTTAGAAAACAAAGACCATATCCTAAGTACACATAAGTGAACCTGTAAGTAACAGGTGCATGCTTATGTATGTGTGGTGGTATCATCATCATCAGATACAACCTGTATTCACCAAAAAGGATTTTTTCCATTGCTCCATCAGTCATGAAACAACATACTTATGAGTCAGAACTGCACAGATAGCAATGATGGCGCACTGTGTTGATGTATGACATAGTGGTTGTGAATCCAGTAGTATGGGTGATCTTGGCCTTGTTCTCCACTGAGATCTTACTCTTGATGAACATTTCTTCATCACTGCTCTTCCAAGTCTCAGCCCTCTAATACCTTGGCTGCACTCTCCCTTCGAACTGATGCTTGAGCCAAGGTCTGCAAAGTGTTTCACAGTTTCAGTTTGTTGCTGATAGTAAAGTTGTCTATGGTCATGATTTTGTTTTCTTAATATTCAACTGAATATTCTGCTGCTTTTGTACTTTTTTCACTTTAATCAGGAAGCATTTCAATTTGCTGCTTTCTGTTAGTGATATGATATCCAGATATCCTGAACGATTGATGCATCTTCCACCATTTTTTGCTCCTGCTCCTTCTGACTCTAATCCAGCTTTTGACACTGTTATTAATTTTGGTAATTACATGTGCAGATGATGGAATGCATACATCTATTGTAAAAATGGAAGTGATATATTGCTTTCTCCTGTAAGAAACAGAATTTTTGTCAATTGGTTATGTCTGAACATGGATTGAAGATGCTGTTAAAATTGTTCATAAAACTCACAAAATTCGAATTGCTAAGATGTTTTAACAGCAGTACACCTTTTATTTATAATACCCCTTTAGTAAAATGTTCAGATTCAATATAGTGCTTCACCGTATACTCATGTTTTACATGTGGAGCTTGGCAGACTTAAAAAGTTCATTGCTGTCAGAACAAGTTCATTGAAAAATTTATATCACAAAGGGCCAAATGCTCTTAGTGAAAACTGTTATAAAATACAGCCAGATCTAAGCAATTTTAAAATACTGCATTTGCAGACAGGGTAAAATGGCAAATGGCAAAAACAGTTAACCAAAGTCCTAGCTATTCAGGAAGGTCAGCCAGCCTATCAGAATTGGCAGCCAGCTGATTTGTTGGGCTTCTATAAGCATGGAGCTCCCAGGAAGGCTGCTAGCCAATGTAGTCAGCCCTTGTAGCCACCTGTTTAACTCCGTAAAGCATAACTCGAAAACAATACAGTATGTGAGTAAAATTAGTTCCCCCAAATTTAAATATTTAAAATAATTCTGTTCAGTTTGGAAAGAGAACCGGTTAATGAGATAAAAATTGTTTGAACTGCACTCCGTACAGCAACAACATCTGGAACTGTGTAGCCTAGAAAAAAGGCTAAGTGAGGGGAGATATAATGGAGGTATACAAATGATGTGTAGTATGAAGAAATTAGAAATTGCATATTTTCCCTCCTCTCTTATAATATTACAATCCAGGATCATTCCACGAAGCTGATTATTGTGGTGGGGGAGGTTCAGGACAGATGAAATGAATTACTTCTTCACCAACACATATTCTATAAAAATGGAATTCACTTCCAGAAGATATAGTTTGCCCACCAAATCAGATGACATTAAAAGGGGATTGATCAAATCATAGAACATGAGGTACCTCCAGCATCAAAGGCAGGGAACATGGTTGGGAGGGTGCTGTTACTCTTGCCCTGCTTGTGGATTTCCCACAGGCAACTGGTTGGCCACTGTTTGAATAGAATGCTGGACTACTTGGGCCTTGATTTGACTCAGCATGGTTTTTCTTATGTCGTAACTGGTATCTGTGGTTGATCCCAATTGTCTTCTTCCTGTAAGGAAAAGGAATGTTTTTTTCAAATATACTAGACTGCTGAAACACAATGTCTGTATTGCCTAACATGAACTACATAAAAAGTGTTCTTTGGATTTTGCAGCCTTAGACTATAAGTCTATAATAATGTTTATATTTTCTAGTTGTCAACATTGCTTTTACCACTTTCTAGAATGCTCCCTGTGCAATGTATACTGTCTGCTCATTATCTCATTGTTTATTTTTACCTTTTCTTACAGCTTTTGACATGAAGAAAGACATAGATGCCTTAATAGCAGAGGAAAGAGCAGAAATCATTGCTAAGTATGAGAAGGTAAGACCTCATGGTTTGTTGGAGCAAGTGCTGGGTAGTTTAGCACCTAAAAATTGATTGGCCCATGTTCACATAGCACACTCAAAAGCTTATGGAGGAGTTGCTTGTGGGTTGCTGAGTGAAAGTGAAGTGGCTGGTATGGTTTCAGCTGCACATTCTTGAGGGTCCATGGATTTTTGAGGAGAGTGACTTGCTCTTTTGGAGCACCTGCCACCTGGAGGCTATTTCATGTGTCCTTCATATGGCAGCCTATCTCAAAGGAAGTGACCATGAGATGAAACTCATAAGAAACAACACAGGTTAGTTTGCTGTCAGAGTTGGCCTTGATGTTTTGATGGCCTCTGTAGCCTTTTCAGGAGTCCCATTGTCATCAGACATGGATTCTAGTATAACTTCCAGATAAAACTAAGTGATCACAACTTATGCAGTTGCTTAAGGTTTTTGGATTCTCAAATCCCCTGCTGTGTCATCTCAATCTGTCAGATCTCTCAGAGCTTCCCATTGGTGCTTCAGGTTCTTATGATGGGGCGTCAGAGTTTTCTGTGGCTGTTCCTTGTTTCTTTCTGGAGAGTTGCCAAAGTCAAGAAACACTGCAAAGCCATTTCAGATTTGCTTTGGGAGAAGTGATTTAAGATGGCCTTGGAGTCATTTTAATGTTCTATACTATACTGGGGTAGTTTAAAAATATATTGGTTTAAGAGGGCTCAGTAAAGAAATTATAAACAAATAGAATTATGCTTTCATGGTGAGCCCACTCCATTTTTTTGGTCATTACACTTGGATAGGCAAATGAATATGGAAGCTGCTTTATAGTGAGTCTGAACAATTCTGACTCTAAAAATGATGGCAGGAGAGTTGCATGTACTTCATTATGGGTTTCCATTACTGATGCTTGTTCCTTCATATGCAGAATATGTAGCCTCTTAAAAGGTCCTTCCCAATTTGATACTGAAACATACTAGCAGCATAAGGGAAAAAGAAGAATAGTAACAGGTTTCAAGGGCAGTTTCAGTAGAGCTGAACAAAACTAAAACCGTTATGTTTTAGTGGTTCAGTGTGCATAGGATAAGCACATAGGAAAATGGCTGCCACTCTACATAACTGGCTTAAATCCACCTATCACCTTGTTAACTGTCTAATCTTTTCAGCATATACATGGTATGTCATCAAACAAAAGCTAGTTTTGCATGAATGAAAATGTCATAAGAATATATGTTGTCTTCTTGCATTGCTTCTTAAAATGCCATCATTATGCAGAAGTCTTATGCTGTTAGGTTTGTTTGTTTGTTTGTTTTTATATGTGTGTATTTATAGGCCACCTATAACTGCCGAGGCCTTCCACCATGATTTGTATTTTTCCTTCATATTTTAAAATCAAAGTCAAAATCAGACTGAAGAAAAGAGGGAGGGGGAATAAAATAAAATGTTGGTATTTTCTTACATGAAACAAAGGTAAAGCAACTTAAGTGTACTTTACTGTTTTGTTTACAGGGAAGGCAGGAAGGGGCTCAGATTGATCCATGGGAAGATGCTGACTTCACTCTCTACAAAGTTACAGACAGATTCGGGTTTTTGCAGTAAGTTCCACTTTTTCTGCCCCCTAAATCCTTTGCTGAAACTGGCATTGAGGCTTACTGTTGCACCCTTTCACTGATTTGTGGCTGCGTTGTAGCTTTGTTCAGTATTCACTCCGTCTGAGCTGTGCCTGTACCTATCATTTCAGTCCACTTATGGAGATGAGAAACATAGAGAATGGCTTTTTCTTGCTAATGAAAGCAGCCATTGTATATCGGATAAGGTGTGATAGGACTTGGTTTCCAGAAATCAATGTATGCATCTTCTGCCTGCAGGCATATTATATACTTCTGATGTGATCAGAGTTCCTGGAAACCATGAATTATCTTTTAAGGAAATCTAAAAGTGTTCAAATCTGCCTCAGCTTCCCTTTAAAATGATTCAAGTGTTCACCACAAGGGACTCTCACTATCCCTTCCCATTGATTTATTATCTCCATTGCAATTGTTAGGCTACCATAGTTTCATTGTTATGTGTAATGCATGAATTATACCTGTGAACAGGAACTCAAACTGATCACCCTCCTGATGTTGCTTCCAAATATTTCAGGAGTTATCCAGTCATTAAGAAATAGAATTAAATATGAAATAAACAAAGGAGCAACTTAATAGGAACTCCTTAGCAAACAAGACAAATTAGGCTGCTGCTTTTCACTCAGCCTCTGAAGAAAAACTTCAGGACTCTTTTCTGTACAGCCCATGTTTGTATCAATTACACATTGGTTCAGTCTGAATTTTTTATTCTTTCAGTGAGCATGAACTACCAAACCGCAGTGCTCTGGAGCAGAAGGTAGGAGCTGGAAGCTTTATCTTCTGTGGAGGGATTGTGGGGAGGCAGAAGCTGCTGCTGGCTTTGCTTTTTAATAGCAAGGGACGGAAGGCAATGCTGTTATTAGCATAAGAATCCAATTCATTCAGTAAATAAAAATATTTCCTCAACATGTTTACTTGGAAGTAAATCCATTGATTTCAATGAGACTTAATTCTTATGGTGCTTAAACTTTTTATGAAACCAGTTATGAAGATAATGGAACATTATCAAAAAGGTTTAAAGAGGTTTCCTTTTTGAATTCTAAAACAGCAAAAGCTGCACTTTACAAAACGGGGATTGCTTGCTGCAATTTAGCTTGGTCTAAGTGGGGATTTCTTGTATATTCCAGGAACAGCTTTCCGAAGGGCAGCTGAGCCTTGCAGATAAATCTCAGGGGTGAGGGTGAGAGTAGACCAATTACAAAGACATGAATCATAGTCATCAGTTATGAAAATCTGGTTGAGAGGGGGAGACACAGTATCCTACTGCTGGGTATAGATTTTATGTCAAGGACCACAAGTTCTTATAACTATCCTCATGTCATTCGGTATATTAATTGTCAGTCTTATCTTATTTATCCCCTTAAAGGTAAATGGGCTAACACAATATTCTCAAACCTGGTGCTCTGCAGAAGTGTTGAGTACAATTCCCAATATTCCCTGCCAGCATTGCTAGTTGGGGAAGAGTATTATGTTGTCTACTTAATAGTGTACAGCTTCAGTTTGGATGAGGTTCAAACATTAATACTATGTCAATTGAAAGAATGGGATAGAGGATACTTTCCCCCTTGAAAATAACAACTTTCTAGGATAGAATTGGGGAGGGGAAGCGAGTTGCTTAGATTTCCTGGATCTTACACAAACGTGACACCATAGTGTGCTGACCTGGATATCCAGGTCTCTCTTTCTTTGTTCACATAAAGTGGAAGAAAAAATCCTGAATGTCACTTTCAAAATGCTTTTCCAGCAAAAACTTCAAGAGATTGAACGAGTGGACAAATGGCTGAAGATGTTAAAAAAATGGGGAAAATACAGAAACAGTGAAAAGGTATGACACAGTTTAGTAATAGAATCATTGTTTGCCCTTTATTGCAATTAGTATTAATTATTGTTCTTTATTGTAAAGAAAACTGAAAAAAATTCTGTGTGTTCTCCCTTTCAACCATTGTGTGGTTAAAATCAATTACTAGGTTGTTGAAGCCTTTTTTTATAACTTCCCAAGCCACTGTTTCTGTCCTCCAGCCAATTTCAGCCCTATGAATGTGAAATATGTATGTAAATTAATCTCTAGAACAGTGTGTTGAAGGTAGTCTTCTGTTTGCAGCAATGCTTGCTCCCTGATGCGATCTTAACTCTGTCAGTGCCTGGCAGACAAACATTATTCTTAGCTGCATACTAACAAGGTTACAAGCAAGAGGAGTGGCTGTAAATACCTTTTGCATTCATATCAGCAATGGATGAGAAAGGAAGGAGCAGAGATGACATAGTGCCTTTTTCAGGATGAAGCAATGTAATTTTCACAGCAGGTGTGGTTTATTGTGTGAACTTTATCCTCATGTCCTATGCTACTAGCTCCTGTAGTTCTTTAGAGGACCCACATACTCTCTTATGAAAGTACAGGCAGTTGATGATCCCCCAGCAAAGCACTATTCTAGCATCCATGGAGGCCTACAAAAACCCCATGTAGAGATGAACTGCAAGCCATTAGGAATGCTGGTCTTAGTGATTCTACAGCATATCAGGCTGCTGAGCTTTTCAGACTTGAGGACAGTTTGCATACACTTGTATGGCTCCACAGTATGCCAACATATTTTTGACTGATCTACAGCAATACCTCCTCAGCTCCTGACTCTTAAAAGGCCTTCTTCTGCTTGAGAGTTATACAATATATCTTCATCACCTGAATTCTTGTGAAGGGAAAGCCTCTGAGAAATTTCACAAAGTTCAATAATTTCTATACTACCTTCTAAACACAATTCAGATAGCAGATTGGAAACCAATTCACTGCCACACATAATTAGCATGCTTCCAGTTACTGTCTGGAATATATAGCACAATCCATTTAGGACCCAATTCTGCAGTCTCTTTATTCCTTCTTACAGAGAGGAACACCTGCAGGATTTATATCTGTTCTTCTTTAATATACCATATTAAATCAAGCAAGTGAAGAAACAGATGGACAAGGTTAGAGAGTACCCAGGATTCACCTACAGTGGGACAGCCTAGTAAAGAATATAGAAACCATGAATGTCTTGTAAAGAAATCCTGTCTTCTACAACTCCCCATTTAACAAATGCATATGTTCACTGAAGGGAGATTATAAAGCTTCTATTTTGTGATCTCCATTGTGGTAGCTATGCTAACATAACTTCATTGCTGGCAGCTACAGTTTTAAGAGTAGTGAAGTTTTTAAAATGAGCTCCTTATGTCTTCATATTTCTTGAATACTACATGGACAACATTACCATAGACTTATTGTTCTGCAGCATTCCTAATATGATGGTTAGATGCTATCTGTCAACAATGCTCTCCTGTCATTTACATAAGTCGAGCAGCTCAAAGGCATTAAAACTTTTAATACTAAAAGCAGTGGAAGCCATCTTTGTATTCACAGGTAATTCTGTAGTGGATGTTAAAGTTGCCCTATTCCAACAAAAATAAAATTCAAAAGGAGACTCCAATATGAATAGGAATGAATTAGCAAATACAACTTTGTGGAATTTAGTTTCAGCAACTTCTGGATATAGCTAGCTCACTACCAAACAAAATTATGCTTTAAGTGTGTGTTTATGCTATTCATCTTAATACCATTCAGAAACCTTTGGCCTGTCCCAGCCCCAACTCTGGATGTTGTAACCATTTCCCTAGATTCTGTATTCCTTTGTGCTCTGCATAGTTTTGTATAATGACTCACTAGACAGCAGCTTGCCTGAATACGAAAAATTAAAGATTAGAACAGTATTCCACCCGACACCACCATCTGTAGTATCCCTAGCCATTATATCAATTCTAACATGGCAAGGGGCAGGATTTATGGTGTTGGCTTCAAGGAGATTTACAAATCAGACATTGAAACCAAAAGCAAGATAAAATGGAAATAAGTGTAAATGCTGGGGGGAAATGGCTAACTGTAGCTTATGATCTACTGCTACTTTAAAAAAAAAAAGTGATGGAGAAAAGCCCCCGGATCTTCTCTTCCTCCTCCAGCATCTCATCACACTGTCATAAGACCTGTTGCCTTCCAAGTTACTCATAGGTTCCAGTCAAGCTGATGGGGAAACAGCAGATGGTTATGGAATAGTGATAGAGATCTGGTTCTGCATTGCTGGAATCATCTAAGCCTTAAAAGAGGGTGGTGCAGGCATGGAAGTGGGGAAGACCAGAGAAGTGGAAGAAGATCCTTAAAACCCCAGAAGGGCTTTCCTCATTCAGCTTAGCGGAAAATAGGGTCAGAGATGTTACTCCCATGCTTTAGAATTCCACTTTTGATTTTCTTTCCTTGGGAAGACTGAACAGATCGGAATTCCGCTTTTGAAGTTTTGTGGAATATAACATTTCTTACTGCAGAGGAGCATCAGGAGATAGCTGATTGCCTAGCCATTTTTTCTATTATTTTGCTTTGGGTCATTGTGCTCTTAGCTTTGAATGATTCTTTGTTGTTTGCATGTTTTGTAACATCTCAGTAAATGTTTTGTAAGTTCTGTGTTCATTGCTATAGAATGTTTTGAATGTTACAAGTCAGAGCAATGTATTGTTACACTGTATTCTGTGGAGGAAATTTTCCTTTCTCCTTGCAGTGAAATATTTAGTATGATAAAATAGTCTGCCTGGCTTTCAAAAGTGCTTTTATTAAATTTAGGCGGAAGCACAGATCTGCTCTTAAGCACACATCAAGGAAGAATTGTATCCATATTATTTTACATTCATTTTTATTGTATTTATATGCTGCCAAGCAGCCTGAAGGACTTTCTAGACAGTGTATAACAATCAAAAAACCAGAATACAACCATTTTAAATTTATAAAATACTAAACTCATCTATCATTAATAGTAATAATAATGCATTGATCATTATAAATCATGTCCAGGTGAGTGGACAAGAATTAATCTATCAAACTCCTTAAAGTTAATAAAATCATCTTTTAAAATTAATTATTTAAATTTCAGTGAGTGGAAATGTTTACATATACAGTTATTCTAACACTATTCTTCATCTGCATCCTTACTAAACTTCTATTGCTAGTACTAAATTTCCATTGAAGAAAACAAATGCTGCCTTTAAGCTAACATCTATCTAATCAAGTTAGGAGTGGTAATTTGGTTAATGGTTGGGGGGTTTTGCATGTGTCCTAAATTACAAAAAAGCTTGACAGCTTGATCAGTGAGCTTATAGACTTCTTTATAGCTTTCAGATTCCATTACTCATTGGAATGCACGGTCTCTTCTTTGCTCAGTACTACTTCCCTCTTTCTGCACTCAGATCATAATATACTATGGTTTGCAGATGTGAGAAACTGAATTCCTCATTAACTCTAAGTAGAGAAATAATTTTTGGCCTTGTTGGAATTGCAACATCCCTGACTACTGACCGTACTGATCAGCAGTGAAGTTCTACAACAGCTGGAGGATCCCACATTTTCTGCTCCTGAATTCAACAAAAGGCCATTCCTGTGGGGATTGTCTCAAACTTGGTACCTGAGGCAGAATATCCCAAATGACAACCCTACTGCAATTAACAAATACAGAGCTCTAGCATAGTTCCCATTCCTTGTAATGGAGCTTACTTTCCTGTAGCTTATGCTGCGTGAAATGGATCTCTGCCTCCCCCCACCCCCCACCCACTTGCCTTTGAATGCATCTAACATCTGCTGTCTGGAGTGGCTGCCTCTGATGCTTGATGAGATCATCCTTGAAACTGTAGTTTATAGAATTGGAAAAGACCAGAAGAATACCTAGCCTCATTTCCATCAGATGGCTCCCTCCACTTTCTATCCTTCCACTGATGCAGCTTCACAAAGAAGGTCATTTGATGCTGCAATTGGAGAGCAAGTACATTACACAGTAGGCTAGCAGACCAAATGACAAAATGGTGAAGCGTTCATTATGTCATCCTGTCATATTGGCAAAAGGACCAAAATACTGACATTGCTAGCCAGTGTTGTTTAGCATGAGAAGTAGTCAGCAACATGCATTTGGCACACATTTCTGGTTAGATTATACATTTCAGAAAAATGTGGATGAGGAAAGAGACATTCTTCTTCGTGGACTCTGTGTATCACACATATGGGCTCTGTGCATGCATGCAGCCTGTCTTGGGGAAGATTCTTTAGCTAAGATTTATTCAGTTGGAACCCCTCCCCCAGCCCCACTCAGGCATGAGGGAAGAGTACCTGCCCACTTCTCAGTTCTTCTTTCTTTCCCCTTAGTTCCCTCCTCCTTGTAACACGCTCTCATTTACTAGTAGGACTGTGTTGTTAACCTTTAGTGAAGACAGGAGACAGCACCGGTTGTCACAACAGCCACCCAACCCCCCCACAAGACAGATTCACAAAAGTAGCACAAAGAATGGACTGAAAAGACCCCACAGTGGTGGTGACCTGCAACAACTATGCAATGTTTGTTTCCTTACCTGAGAGCAACATGGCCTACATATGCAACAGCTGCAAGCTAATAGCCCTATTAAAAGAAAAGATGAGAGCACTGGAGCAGCAGGTGTCCACCCTCAAGAATAAAAGGAGATTAAGAGTTTTTAGACAGAGTGGTGAAACTGCAACAGCTAAATGTAGTCCAGAAGCAAGAAGTGCACCAATTAACTGTGGCAGAAGAAGAGAACCCTGAGGGAAGGAAATTGAGAAAATTCCCTGGAACAGGGTGACAGATGCAGAAGAACTAGAAGCCACTCTGTACTGGTGGAAGCAGTGGAACTCTCAAGCCACTTTAAATTGCTTGAGGAAGAGACAAGTGAGAAACCCACTGTGAAAGAACTACATGACACACTGAGTAACTCTGAAAAAGAGACAAAAAGTCTATCAGGTAAGGTAAAAGATACCACAGTTTGCAACATCAAAAGGAGAGGAGTGATAGTTGTGGGAGATTTCCTGTTGCGTGAAATGGAAAAATAGGAATATTGCAGTGAACCAGAAAATTGCCAAGTATGCTGTCTCCCTGGAACGAAGATTAAAGATATAACCAATAAGTTCACGCATCTCATACAACCCGCTGAAAAATACCCCTTCTTTCTCATCCATGTGGGAACTAATGACACTGCCAGGAGAAGCTTTGATGAAATAATATCAGACTATGAAGCACTGAGGAGGCAAATTTAGAACACTGGGGTCCAGATAGTCTTCTCCCCAAACCTACCAGCACATAGTAGAGAAAAATAAATTCTTCAAGTGAATGACTGGCTACAATGGTGGTGCTGTAAAGAGATTTGGATTCTGGAAGCACAAGTTAAGGTTTCTGGAAGATGAACTATTGACAAATGATGGGTTACACCTCGCAAAGAATGGTAAGCGTGTGTTTGGACACTACATGAAAAAGTTAATCAAGAGAGCTTTATACTGAAACATACCGGGGAGGGAGATGTGCAGCATAGTATATCATCACCTGACAAAGACTTGTGGATTTCAACAGAGTAAAAACCTCAAGCAGGGCCCAACATCAGTCTTCCAAAAAAGGTAGGAAGAAAACCAGGGTACAATGAGAATGAACTTTGATACCCCTCCACCAATGCTCAAAGTATGGGAAACAAACAACACGACCTTGAGCAGGAACTCCTCCCTCATGCCTGGGTGGGGCTGGGGGAAGGGTTCCTGCCAAATAAATCTTAGGTGTAGAATCTTCCCAAAGCAGGCGCCTCACTTGCTCAGAGTCCATATGAGTGAATGCACAGATGTCCACTGGAAGAACGAGTGTGGTGAGCCAGTGTGGTGTAGTGGTTAAGAGCATGGAACTGGGACTCAGGCGATCTGGGTTCCAGTCCCCGTTCAGCCATGGAGCCAACTGGGTGACTTTGGGCCAGTCACAGGCTCTCAGCCCAACCTACCTCACAGGGTTGTTGTTGTGGGGATAAGATGGAGGAGGAGAATGATGTAAGCTGCTTTGAGCCCTTTGAGGAAAAAGGCAGGCTATAAATCAAGAAATAAATAACTAAAATAAACAACAGTTGCAGGTAAGCAAGTCACTTGGTGGTTATCAAGGCAATGTCTAATTGGAATAATAACTGATTACACCAGACATTTAAGAATAGCAAGTGTTTTTATATGTCCCATAATCCAAGTTAAGAAAAATGTAAACATTTTCTTTTAATTTAGCTCCCTCTTGTAAGAATGACATATAAAGCCCTAAACGGTTTAGGGCCTGGTTAACTAAAGGAATGTCTACTTCCATATGATCCTGCCTGAATTTTAAGATCATCTGCAAAGGTCCCCCTCTGAGAGCCCTCCTTAGAAGAGGTGAGGAGGACTAATATGAGGAGAGCCTTTTCTGCCATAGTCCCCTGATTATGGAACTCACTCCCCAGAGAGGTGTGCCTGGTGCTGATGCTTTATTCATTCAGTGCCAAGCCAAAGCCTTTTTATTTATCCAGTTTTTAAATTGTTAACTGGGGTTTAATCTTTTTTATCAAGTAGTGGCACTAAGAAATTTTAATCATGGTATTGTGATGATAGTGTTTTAAAAATATGTAAACCATCTTGGAGAATGGTATATTACCATTTTAAATAAATAAATAAATAAAATAGAAGCAGCTGTCTCTGAAGTCCCAGATAACCACAGCAAAGAATCTAAATAGCCTTTGAATATCCTTCCTTATGTAAAACACATCAGGCATCGGAGAGAAGCACTAAAGTAAATTGCCTTCTCAGTACAAGCCATTATATCTCTTAGTACAGATAATTGTTTTCTCATCCAAAATAGTTTATTGTTGAGGTGAAATGACTGCTCTTCTGTGATTAGTGATTCCTAGGGCATGGAGGCATTTTATAACTTTCATTTTAAGGAGAAGCTTATGTGAGAGAACTAAAGACTAGAAGCAGGTTCTTAAATTATTTCATCACATTGGGAACTTGCTCCTTGGAATGATCTGAAATGAAATCTTGGAAAAGAGGTAATGCTATTTACGGTACATGTTGCTGGACTTAGACTTATTAAAACTCTAACTTCTAGAACCAAAGCAGAATTTGCCTCTCTTTCTGCAGAGAAGCATCTTAGAACCAAACCAGGCATTACTTTAGATGCATATTTAGCAACTATGTCTTTAAAAAATTCTAGGGCAGATCCAGGCCTTAAAAATCCCCCAAAGGCTCTACCTTAACTTCCTGATCTAGATTGTACAATATGAATATGCTAGTACCACCATTAATCTCTGAGGCTCTTTGGAAAGTGTTTTATTTCTACTGGCCGGGTGTGGTATGGGATTCTGGCTGTAAAACCTTTGTAGTAAAACGACTGTGCCTATTCCAGAATGCAGCTGACTGAAGATGTATCAGTATCTTTGTGGATAAATTCTTCTTGGTCTTCTCATTTAATAATTACCCTTCCAATCCATTTTTGTATTCTCATATTTAAAAGACAAGTATAGTGGTACCTTGGCTCATGAACTTAATCTGTTCCAGGACTCTGGTCATGAGCCAAGTCAAATTTCCCCATAAAGTTCAATGTAAATAAGGTTAATCCATTCTGTAACTATTTTTTTTAAATCAGAAAAATGTGAAGCAAAGTGGCAAAGAACAACAAAGATTGCAGCCATCTCTCCACCCCCCCCAACAGTACCGTGATTGTGCCCATCATCCCTACATGCACTCATCATCCCAGCGCACTCGGTGGGCGGGAGACGGGCGCGATTGTGGGTGCACTGGGGGGGGGGGGGGAACGGCACAAACACGGGGGGGCTGGGGGGGGAGAGGCAGGTGCAAACACGGGCATGCTGGGTGGAGAGATGGGTGTGAACGTGGGTGTGCTGGGGGGGAGTCAGGCGCAAACATGGGCGTGCTCATGGGGGGAGACGGGCAGGATCGTGCTGTGGGGGGGGAGATGGCCGAGATCACGGTTGCACTCTTGCAGGAAAGATGGGCGCAATCTCGGCCATCTCTCCCCCGCCCCCAGCACGATTGTGGCCATCTCCCCACTCAGGTGGGGTGGGGAGATGACCGCGATCGCAATCACCACTCAATATGGAGTTCGTGACCTGAGTCAAAATTTTTATGAAATTTTTGTTCACGACCCAATTTGGTTGTGTACCGAGGCATTTGTGAGCCAAGGTACCACTGTATTTCATTTTAGTATCACTAAAATTCCTTGCCTTCCAAGAATTATACGCAGAATTTGGACATCACACCATGCAAGCATAGAATTTGTACTAAGCATGAAATGCAGTATCCGAAGCCTCTTACTGTATGTGTATGAAAAACGTCTTTCCTCTTTGTTGACTTCAATATGTTTGAAAATGCATGTGAAATCCTAGAAGTTGGATGTGGGGAAAGTTGATAGGATTTTCAGTGGACAGGAACTAGAGCTGTAATGCCTTGCATAGTTTTCTCTTTCTGATTAGAAATGAAATAAGTTGTATAAAACAAGATAATGACCTGGTTTCCACATAACAGCAGCAAATCATTCATCAGTTAACCCATGTTTTTGCTATAGAATCTGTTTGGTGTGTGCTGCTGTCCCTTTAAATAGGCAACATCAGATCAGCTTGATTATAAGTTGCTCCATGACATCCAAGCCTGGATACTATGGATTAATCATGTGTTAAGGTGCCTTAAGTTAACCCAACTGCTGATTGTAGTTAACCCATGATTTGCTGCTATTGTTTGCAAATTGGTTCACTGTCTTCAGCCATACTTAATTTGCATTTATAGAGATCACATTTTTTCTGATACAAAATTTGGGTTATACTAGTATTAGTGTATTTTTTATAAAGTACATGAATTCACAGCCTTGATTATATGACAGCTGTAAGTGAACAGTAAGTGAGCGAGCCACAATAGCAGCCAGCTGTTTCTGTGAGCAGACCACAGAACTTTGTCCATTGATGGGCTATGCTAATAGAACCAAGATTACTTAGGGAAAGATCAGCCACAAAATTACTGTCCAGAAAGCCCTGTTTCTCTTAATGTCCTGCAGAGAACAGGAAGGGCTAGAAATGGAGAGAGAGCAAATAAGTAAAACCTTGGATTAACCATTGCAGTCAAGTGGTTCAGGTCTCTTAGCACTGGAGATGTATTTAATGGTGTCATTTTATCAGTGCAAAACTCTTACCTCTCACAGAAACCCCATTTTCATTCTACTGACTAGTGCTATAAAATGCTCCTGAAGATACACTGTCTTGTTTTCAGAAATAACAAGTTGTGCAAATATTGCATCAATAGGATATAAACAAATCATGTATATTATTGAAAGCTTTTTTCCTTATAAATTTTGTCTACTCTTAGACCTGTCATGCACCCAAACTTTATAAAGTCACATAAACTGCCCAGTTAGAATACTCACAGTGAATACATGCTAATACTATGTTTCGAAACAGTAAAGCACAGTATCTTTTCCTATATATATGATTGCCAACTCGTATCAATTTGCATTTTCCTGAAGGAAACTAGACTAAGAGTACATAATTTAAGAGGAGACAATTAACTTTAGAATGACTTGATACCCTTTGGGTTACCAAGCTACTACAGAATTTGTTGTATTTGAAAAATACACATATTTTTGGAAGGCTGCACTAATCTGTGTGATTTAAAACTTCATAGATGTTCCGCAGAGTTTATAAAGGGATACCCCTCCAAGTGCGAGGCCAGGTCTGGTCACTCTTGCTGGATGTTGAAAAGATTAAGAAGGAGAATGAAGGAAAGTATGAGGTAATGCATTTTTTGTTGGATACAGTACTGAAGTGCAAAATATGTTGCAGCAATAAACAACCTCATGGTTGCTTTATTCCTAGATTTCCACATTTTAATGTATTTTGATTTGAAAGTAGATGATATGTTTGGTATTCACTACTTTCAAAAGAGTAGATATGCTCTGCCATATAGCAATTGTACTGCTGGAGAATGTATAGCTCCCAAAGAATGGATTCATGAGAAAAAAGATTGGTTTAAAAAGCCCTTATTAAATGCTGATACTATTATTTATGTGACCAGAAATAATAAGTAGGTGAGTATTGCACTTTGGCAATCACATTTTACACAACACTTAAATAGCAGTTCATTGGGGTCTGTTGGTGGAAGGGTCCTCTGATTGGATGGAGGGTGTTCTGTGTGTTAGCCTGATTTTAGATATATATACTCTGGTGTTGTCTAAATTATAACAATGCACTCTACATGGTGCTGTCCTTGAAGACTGTTCAGAAACTGCAGCTCATGTAGAATTTGGCAGCCAGTTTAAGTTACTGGGACTCATAGATCTGAACACATAAGACCAGTTCTGGGCCACTTGCACTGGCTGTTGGAATGCTTCCAGGCCCAGTTCAAGGTGCTGGTTTCAGCCTTACATGGTTTGGGACCACAATGCTTGATGGAACACTTCTTCTGTTCATAATCTAGCAAGACAGGACACTAAACTCAGCATCTGGGGCCTTTCTCCAAGTACGAACTCAGAGGGCAGCAGAAAGAGGGAGGACTTTCTCTTTGTTGACCCCCGCCCCCAATCTGTTAGCTGTCCCAAGTAGGGGACGGGATAGAAAAGCTTTTAATAAAATCAATCAGTCTGTGAAATGACTTCCCCACTGTGGCCCACCAGGTGCCAATAATGACATCATTGTGATGTCAGGTTAAGGCAGCCTTTATGCCAAGGCTTTAAAAGATAGATTTGAATATGCAGTGGTACTTATCCCAGACATTTTTCTTTTGCAGGGCTGTTCTTCATTGCATGTTTTTAGCTTTTTCAGTTTTTACTTTTTGATAAGATTTTATGGCATTGATATTGCATTTTATTGTACTCTTTTTATATACTGCTGTAAACCACCCAGAGAACTTCAGTTATTGGCAGTATAGAAAATAACTAATCTGGAAGAGGTATAGCATTCTTCCAAACACAAAATTTAATGTTCAAAGACTGGTTCATCCCCAGTACAGAAACACAACCTTCAGGGAAAACATGTAGTCTGTAAGCAATGAATGAAAAATAAGAATTTATTCGGGAGGGAGATTCTAAGATGGAATCTTAAAAACCCTAAATATACATATTTGACTGCTAAAAAGCCTTTCTGTTTCTAGACCTCTCTTCCTTTTAATAAAAACACTCTTACTTCAACAAACATGCATCTTAAACAATATCTTTTATTTTATTTTTTTTATTTCTATACTGCCCCATAAGAAAGTGCTCTGTCTTTACAAGCACACATTAGTTTTGTTATACTCTTTCACCTCAGTTAACTCCAGAGCTGTTTGTGAAAGCTATAGCATAAACCATGGGTCTTCAAACTATGACCCGCAAGATGGATCCTGCCCATCATGCCCATTCATCTGGCCCGCGCCACTGCAGCGTGGGCTGGAAGTGGTGGCTTGCTCGCTTGGAGATGGTTTTGGACTCGCTGGGAAATCTCATCGTGAGCTGCCACCGTGCGTGCCCAATGCCACCTCGGGCGCACCCAACGATGCCTCACTGGCCCGCACGCCCAGGCCCCCCCTCCTCACCGGCCCACGCGTGTAACTGCCGCCTTTCAGCTGGCCCCCTATTGAAAAAGTTTGAGGACCACTGGGATAAACTATACATTTGTACTCTAAACTGAACAAAACATTTTTAAAAATCGTATCAGAATTGAAATGAAAAACTGGCTTTTTTAATTCATAGCATGTGAATGTTGAAGACAATATCTAATATAAAAACTAGGGGTGCAACCCGCTTAAAGAAATTACAATTGATTATTCTGTTGATTAAATTTGGATAAATTTACATGTGGGTCAGAACAATAGATTGGATCAGGATATTTATGCTCCAATGGAACCCCTGTGAAAAGTTAGTCATGTTTTAATTAATGGGATGTAAATATTATTAATGTAGCATGAATCCAAACATAGTTTTTAATTATTAGTATACGTGTTACAGTAGGTACAATCTTTGAAGAGACATTTAGTGAAAGAAGGGAAAATGCTTCTTTTAAGATATTAGCTATCTGCAGTGTTTATAGGTACGCATAGGGGTATATGTGTGTGCGTGCATCTGTATGCATGCATGTGTGTGAGAGAGATAATAATGAAAATGATGAGGAGGAGGAGGTCAAGATAGCATACCCACTGCAGCTCAGCACATAGGCTAGACTCTAGACATGTCTTGCTGGATCAATATTTGTTCTTCCTGTTTTTCTTTACTGGCACTTTGATTGCCCCATCACATATCATTGAACACCTGCCAGCCCCGAGTGATTTCTCAGTGCATCCTCATTAGCTGTCTGCTTTCCGCCAATGTTTCTTCAGTAGCAAACACCTGACCAACAGCGTCTTACAAATCCGATGGAATTGTCAGCATTGAACCATGGAAGTTTGTCACTGCCACCACTGGAAGAATTTGTTATGCAGGCATGCTTATCACAGATGCAAGATTCCTGATCTTCTGAAAGTCTTTTGGCTGCCCTGTTTTCTTCAGGCCCCTTTCCATTGCTAAGTCTGGGATTTCTAACATACTATTTAAAAATAACAAATGTACTTCTCTCCGAAGCAAAGGCACCCTTTCCATAGTCAGTTCTGTACTTCAAAAAGAGAGGAATTGATTGGCCAAATAAACAAAAGCATCATAGAAAATAGGCCTTGACATTACCTAAATTATATGTATGATTCACCATAAATATGGGCCAGGATTTGAAGTTTAGGGGTTGCCACCACCTGTTTTCTGAAGACATCTTCATTCCGGCTCTCAGTAGATACTTCAACAGAGAGTGGAGCTGGCAGTGGGATTTACAGCAGAATAGCCATTGAAGCTTGCTGCTTTTTCTGCATAGCTCACTTCTATAGAAGTGTTCGATGAGTAATCCAGGCAGTTTTTTTCTTCTTCTAGAGTATGCTTGATGACTGACAATAGTCAATTTGCCTACTGTATCTTAAACTACCTTTTATTGTACTCTGAACAGTAACATAAGACTCAAACTGGTTACAAAAGAACTTAATGAAATCAGCTCTTAGAAAAATGTACAGACAGCTGCAGGGTATTTGAATGTTGTGCAAGCAATTCTTGGAACCCCAAGCAAGATGTTACTCTGTGTTTTCCAGCAACTATTTCCACTAACTATATTTCCAGGTCATTGTATTCAGGAGACATTGTATTCATGGCCAAGAACCTGTGTTAAAGCTTCTTTGTGCTATTTCTAACCACAGGAGCATTAAGGCCAGCCTTGGGCCCATAGGTGACACTCTAAAAGTTAAGTACAAGATTAAGTAGTGACATCTAGTAATTTCAAGGTATTTATAATATTTCTGTTAAGTATTAATACTCATAGCATATTAAGATTGTGCTTGAATAATGGTAAAGTCCACCCAACTCATTATGATGTGAAAAGTTAAAGGAAATGGGATAGACACCGCTAGCCATCAGTGAAGAATAAAAGGCTGCTGCTGCTGCTGCCAAGTTGTTCCCACCTGGCCATGTCTTAGCGCAAGTGATCAGAATAAACAAAAGTCACAAGCAGTTTAAATAAGCTCTTGAGTGGTCTGCAATAAACAAGGGACTAATAGTATAATAGGCTTTATGTGCACATAAATCCTGGAAATCAGCTCTTCATAATCCTTCTCATCCTTGGTGCCACCTGAGGCCAGCAGGAGCTTTACATGATCTAGAAGAAAGTTGGAGACAGGAAAGGAATATAGCTTTCATGTTTAGTCAGTGGGCCTTAATACATTTAGACTTCTAAACATTTTAAACATTTTGAAAAATAACACTTCATGTTTGACTTAGCCAAAGTCATACCTGAATTCTGCAAGTTCTGCTTGCATTCACAAGTATTTCCATATGTAGCTTTGGATCAGAGCTTATGTTTCTAGCCATAGTACATGTCTTCCCTCACACCCAAACTTTATCCTGTTTCTTCTTTAGCAGCAATCCATTTTGCGAAGTCAGACTGTTTCCTTCAGTTTAATTTTTCACTGGGAGCATCTGCATGTTACTAATATCAGTGAAAGTATGTTTTATACATGTGCTCATTTGGTAGGTGGCCACAAGTATGCTGGGAGAGGGGTTAACTGGAACACAAAGAGATATGCTTATATATCATGTCATGAATTCTCAGTAATATTGTTTGAGTCAAAATAATAACATGTGACTGGCAGTTTGAAGAAGAGTAATTTTACTCCCATATGAGAAGCATGGAGTTTATTTACTTATGTATTTATTTAAAGTTTTTATATGCCATCCAATACTACAGTCTAGAGTTGCTGGTACAAGGACTCTTGAAATACCAAATGATCTGGTAGGTTGTGGGGGAGCAGGACAATTTCTGCAGGTTATGACAATCAGTAACATTAGGACAACCTAATCAATAAATGCATAGTCCTACAAAATGTCTGTCTGCATTTGAATGGTGTCATAACTTGATATACCCTAAGGATAATTGAATGACAGAAGATTATATTTCCAGGTTTGCAGTATGTGATATATCTTAGTAGTTACTAGAACTTCCCTAATCAAATTGCTAAATTATTTCAAATGGAGTATTTCAGCTGTAATCAACCACTTTTCATGTATGTATCATTAAAACTAAAAAGTTCCTTCTTTGAGAAGGTATATGATATTCATCAGTAACAAGAAAGTTGAGTCCAAAATGGGGGAGTCACTCCCCAAAAAACCCCTCAAATGATAATACTAGTTTTGGAAAAACAGGGAAGGAAAAAGTTAAAGCCTCCCTCCATGTTCCATTAATTCTCATCACAGGTAGTTTGCTTCTTGGTGCAGAGATGGCAAGCTAATTGTCTGAGACTACTTGGTTCTCATTTCTGTCTCACAATTAGTTTAAAAGTGATGAATTTGGTGAAAAGGGAAAACAAGTCTCATTATTTCACATTTGTTCTAGCAAAAGAGTACTGCCAGATGAGGTTTTTAATATGATGTCATCATGCTTTAGTCATGCAATTTTATAGGAGGGGCAGGATGACCCCGTAAGCCAATTGCAATCTATGCATATTGTTCCAGTGCATCCTCTATCTTTTTTCTTTTTGCAAGCAATCCATTAAGTAAGGAAAGAGCAGAACAGCAGCACAATAGCCTTGAAAATATAGATAGAAAAATACGCAATTGAGGAGTTGCCTCTGGGGAAGGTGGATGAGGTGCTTGGGGTGCCCCTGCATTCTTTTATTGTTCGCTTTGCATTTCTGGTTGAAGAACCATTTTGTATCCTGCCATGCAATTCCTTCCACCTAATCTACTGGCTCTCAGCCTTACTTAATTACTTTTTAAAATAGGTTTCCACAGTCCACACTATTTAATTAGCTATTTAATTACTATATTACATTGAAAACAACATTTACTTCTGAGTGCAGATGTAGAGGTTCTGCCTATAGCACTGCAGTCCACTGACTCTATGCTTCAAGCATTGTTTTTATTAATTTACTCAAAACTGAGCTATGATAGAACCGTACAACTAGCAAGTAGGGAAAATCAGAATAGCAGGTTTTCTTGTAAAAAAAAAAAAGGGTTAGATTAAATTAAACCAGGTAGGTCTAGTTATGAAGTTGACTAAACTAGAGACTCCGGTGAAATTGATGGTACTGCACATCTGATTCTATAGCTTTGTTTACTTAAACGTAAGTTTAGATGTAATCCTTTTGCCTGTGCTGCATGTACTTTTAAAAGAAGAAACTTTTCATTTTTGCTTGCAGTTGAACTATTTCAAAAACAAAGAAAGTGTGCACACAAAACAGAGTGCTGTAATAGTCCTGAGAAGCACCTGCTTCAAAATGTTAGGAGAAAGGTGTGTGTTGTGACCTCTGAGGGGTGGGGAAAGGGGAGGAGATAATGCTGCCCATATGGGTATGCCATGCCCATTGTGTGGGCAGAAGATGTTTATACCAAAAAAAATACTGGATTTCTGTACTGGGACCAATCAGTTCCAATTTCACTTACAGTGCAAGAGCAATGATTGGTAGCATTAGAGCAGCCTTCTGTGTGGATGTACCATAAGGACACCACCTACTGTGGCTGCCCGAAAACCTTCTGGAAGTAGATGTTTCTGGGCTTCCAAGGAAGGGCAGGAGTGCAGAGGTGGGGATTGTCTCCATGCTTCCCCCACCAAAAAGAGCACTTAAGATATCCAGTTTCAGCATTTGTAAGTGTTTTATCCCTGCTCATGAGAAGGGCCTGAGGCACCCTCAGAATTCCTAGTATCCCAGCAGAACCTCATTCCTCCCATTCCTGTCCCCCAGAACCGACCCTCCCCCCCACCATGCATGCTGTATCTGAAGTGACGTTAGAGCCACAGCTGGCATGAAAAGAGCTGTGCTGGATGGAAGGAGGGCACTTTGAATTGGAAGCCCTAGATGATGCCACCTTCTTGGAGATGGGTTATATTTGAACAATTTTGAATGCTTTGTCCCATCTTCTTTCATTCAGAAAATGAAACAACAAGCCAGGAGTTTCTCATCAGAAATCAAGCAGATAGACCTTGATGTCAATCGCACCTTTCGGAACCACATCATGTTTCGCGATCGCTATGGAGTGAAGTAGGTTTCTCATAAATGGAACTTAACTATGCGTGATATCTAAATAAATAAATGTTTTATCTCTGGGTTCTATCCACTGATGTCATTCACCAGCAAAATAGACATTGATGGCAAAACAGATTCGCCCTTCAGTCTCTGCATACACCAAATTTGCTTTAGAAGATTGGCAGATCTTCTGGAGCAGATTTGCAGTGTGTGCAGGGTGAAGAGCAAAAGGAAGGGGAAGTCACACTATTGAGCAGAAATCCATGAAGATAATATTGGATATTGCCCTCAGATCTTCTGTCCAGCTGCTATAAATGCTTGTTGAAGAATCCATCAATTGTAATGTAATAAATTGATCATTGTAGGAGAGAAGAGGAAAGTGCTAATTAGTTATTTCCTAGAATCTATTCCTAAAGTATAGTAAATACATATTGTCTAATGAAAAAGGTGTAGAGATACAGACATTGCTTTTCAGAGGCAAAAATCAGCATTTGAAAAAAAAAAAGATCTTTGGATCAGAGTATGCTCTTGTTCCAGAACATCCTGTTGTTGTTTTTTTCAGGGGATCTGGACCCTGCTCAGTTTCACCACTTGTACAATGAGAATGATGTTTCTTTAGAACATTACAAAGATTTAAACCTTCTTATGGCCTTGGTGAACATGCAGTGGAAATTTCAGTTCACGTCTAACAACGGTCTAGGGGTTGTTTAAGCCATGAATTGTCAGAGACAAGCAGCAGTGAGCGCGCACACTGCCTCTCAAGTGCTTATTGCTTCTGCTTGCAGTTAACAATCTGGAAGTATCCCATTGTTGTTGCAATGTCTGAACACAGAAACATTGGGCTGCTTAGGTGTTAAACAACCCAATGTTAACCCAGAGTTTTTTTTAATGGGTTAACGCTGGATTGTTTAACTCCTAAACAACCCAGTGTTTCTATGTTCAGACATCATGTGGGAGTTCCTGAACTGATAACTGAAAGTGGAAGCAGTAAGTGTGAGGAAGATAGGGTGCTCACTCATTTCCAATAGGTATGGGCAGTTCCTGGATTAAAACCATTATCTGTCAGATTCAGCTGCATGTTATATTGCTTGATGCAGTATTTACTCTGGCAGCTAGTTGAATTTGGGTAAGTATTTTCTACATTTTTTGACTGAGGGAGGATGTGATTCAGTAGTTTTATCCATTGGTTAAGTATTTAGAATTCAAGAGGTTCTTGTTATTCCCAAATGCTTATTCATGTTTGTGAAAGGAAATGTGTGCTATAATGTGCGTTATATTAAATACAAAACATCCTATTCATTCCCAAGCCCAGTCATGTAAAATATCTTAGCAGATATTTTTGTAGGCATGATTGCATATTAATTTTGCCATCAATATAATATGGTCCATGACCATCAACCTATCTATTTATAAACAATCTATTTGTTAATGCTGATTTGTATATATAAAGCAATTATGGACCTTTATAGCATAATATATGCATATAGCAGTTAGAACAAAGTTCCATGTCACCTTCCTGGAGATAACTAGTTTGCTTTTCTAGAGACATGCATCTTTTTCTTCTGCAGCAGGGGAAGCAGCTTGGATGAGCATTTTTAGAGATAAAATGACCAACAGGGAATAGTGATCTGCTTCTTTCTCCTGACTGAGGTTTCAGGTGTCTGCTTTTCATTAAAGAAAGAAAAGAACCAAAGTGCTGGAAAAAAGTGGCATGGAACTCCATGAAAGGAGGCCATTAAATTTCTACCACTTCATACTGTTGGCCACATGAGACGCTAGGAGCTCACATGACTGAATGCTTCCACATATGTTTCCTTGATATTTAGCTTTACATGTATAAGAATGCTTTTATATCATGCTGCAGTCTGGGAGGGTAGTTGAGCCCAGACTTGGGCTTACCACTTCAGAGAAAATGGGGTCTGGGTCTACATGGCTCAGTAGATATATTGGTATCATGTGTGTGACATCTTTGGGCAGAATTAGGTCCCCAGATTCTAGTGAGTATTTTTCACTCAAGAACAACAAGGTACTCCTATCTTGAGTAGCAGCTTCTCTTCCCAAATCTGTCATGATATTTCTGTAATCCACATGCTCTCCCTCTTTCTCAGTCTAGTTAAATTCCTTACTTCTGCAGATAGACTTGAAGGTCATAATTGGCAGAATCCATCAATGGCACATCGTCCCTGGAATCCCGCAGCCCATTGTGCAGCCTGCCAGGGCCTCAACTATTTCCTATTGGCTTTACAGTTGCAATATTCCTCTGTAGCTATTGGTTGATTTATTGAATTCTTGCTGAAAATGCGACAGTGGGGCTGTTCACATGACATGACAGTCCATGACAGTCCCAGTGAAGCTGGCAGGGTGTGTACTCACCGTTTGGAATACACAACCCCACTTAGGGATTGTTATGTAATGTCAACTTAGTGAGGAAGAGTTGTGCTAGGCTTAACAACCGTTGCTTAACCCCATTGTCTGTTTAAGAGTTATACAGGGATTGCTTAATTCTTGTACAACTGATGTTTGCCAGGTTTGCACAACATGACAACCCAAGTAGGAACTGGATATACAACCCACTGCAGCTGGTCATGAGAGAAATAATTCACAACAAGTTGCAGCATGTTATCCTGACTGATCATTGAGACCCCACTTTGTCCCGTTCATACTGTGATCTTTTTTCTTGTATAGGCAACAAGCTTTGTTTGATGTCCTGTCAGCCTATTCTGTTTACAACACGGTAAGAAGTTAAAAGATGCAGCTGGGAACTGAAAGGCTCTGACCTTAATTCTGATTTGGGAGTAAGATTGTAGCCAATTTTGAAAAATAAGTGAGATCTAAAGTAACAAAACATCAGAATAGCAATGTGATATCCTTCAAGTTATTAAATGCAGAAAAAGAGCTTGGTATTGCCAAAACAAATATGCAATATTTTCTACAATAATAAAAATTAAAATTAAGTTATATTTTGACTCTTAGTTGTAGCTATTTGTGGGATATAAAATGAATTTCATTTTATGAGGAACAAACTTCAGCAAATTGAGAAAATATTGTGGAATCTCAGTTTTCATGTGAGAAGTGTTACAGCAATACATGGACCTTTTTATAGCCCTGCTTTCTGAGTAGCCTCTCTGTGATGCTGGCCTATTATCAAATGAGGATATTGTCCATTCTTCTTGTGACCTCTTTTGCTGCATTCAGTGGTAGCTTCACGGCTCAAGACTCCAATTTGTTACAGTCAGTTAACTCATTTCCAGCCAAAGGGCATGGAGGAGAGAATATGCTTAAATTAGCTCCAGAATTTGCTGTTTCCATGTGCTAGCAGTGGGAGGATTAACCCAGATGGTCCAAACATGGGAAGACACATTTTTCCCAGTGTTTTACAGAAGATTGTTATCTTTTCTTTTGAATTGGCTATCCAGAAAAAATTGAAAAATAGCATTTATGTAGACTTTCTCTTATTCCATGCAGTAATTTCCAAAATATTGATACCTGAATTCACGTTATACAAAAGTATGAAGTGACCTCTTGATTCAATGGTAATCTATGATACTTTGAGACTTCCTTATGTTCTAAATATAGCACTGTTTCACTCATGTAGCTGCCAGAACCTATCTGAATATTTCAATCTAAGAGTCTAGGTGTGAGGTTATAATTAGGGACAGGCAAACAAGCAAACACATTTTCAAAATATTTAAAATTGCTAAGAATCTTGAAACATTGTGTCTTGTTCCCAATTCATGTTGATGTTTGTGATTGCTGTTTCCTGTGCACAAATAGGAAAGTTGCAGAAATCAAAATATGATTGACTATGAAATCTTCACAAATTTCTCAACTTTCTTCCGTAGACAAAAGTGAAGCTGACTCTGTCTACAGGGACATTTGTACAAATTATGAAACTTGCACAAAATCAGACTGGGTAATTTGTGCAAATTGAATGCAAGCACATGTCTGGCAGTTCACAAATATTTTTGGCAGACATGCTCGTGATCTCATTCAGGGTTTTGAGCAGAACATGCTCATATATTTTGCAAGCAAAACCATACTTGTAACATCCCTAGTGCTTTATTTTACGTAGGAATTTAAATGGCAAATATTATGTTGTGATTATTCTATGTTCTTCTTTGAGGACAAACCCACTGGAATCCTGGGGCCAGGGTTTATGGAGGGATCAGGATCTAGTGAGATGGTGGTAGTAGTGATTAAGGAGAGTGGCAAAGAGAAGCCTATTAAACTTTGACAGGGTGCAGGTTTGGATAGATAGGTAAAGAAGCATAATTAAGCCGACGAGCTTCAGGTTCAAGTTTTAAAAGTTGGAATTGTGCCATTTTAGTATTTCACCCAATGCACCAGAATGGCTGCAGCAAGCTCCTCCTTTGGTACAGACATGTTTATTTGTAGTTGCAGAAAAATCTTGATACTGTAATAGGCTTTAAGGAGGCAGCAGTGCTCATCAAATTACTTACTCTGTATATGTTGGAGATTAGTACTAATACATAACAACCTTGGCCATGTGTCCATTCAGTGTGGGCTTCCCAATTTATCTGGCTAGCCAGTGTAGGAGACAAAACAGACCTTTGGATTGATCCTGCAGGGCTGCTTTTGCATTTTTAACCTAACAATCCTGCCTGTTTTTGAAGACAACCTTCAGCTGCATACCATTAATGCACGACCATGCCCTGTACTGTAGAAGTCCATTAGCCAACCCCAGTGTGACTGAAAGAAGCCCTGTAAGATCTCTGGCCTCAGTCTGCCTTCCAATGAATAGGCAGCATTTAGGAAGCATGGTTGATCGTGGCCACCCCTTCCTGCCATTTCTTGGCTTGCTCTGTCATGGGGCAGCAACACCGCTGCAGCTGGTGTGTGTTCTGCTGTTTTCTAGTATGCCAGCCCCCCCACGCCACTCCCACCTGCTGCAGGCTCCTGACGCGGCCTTTCCTGCCTCAGTAGCGAAGGCAGCAGCAATTCTGTGCCCTCTGTTTGGGTCCTGTCCATCTGCCACTGCTCCCTTTGCTTTGTGCCATCACTGCATGATGCCAGGCCGCCACATGCCCACACCAGTGCAGCCGGCCAAGCCCAGCATTTGGGTCATTGTCTTCTCCTCCTGGTGCAGCTTTCTGCCAGTCCTGCCCAGGTGAGAAGGAAAGCCAGGTGCTTGGTCTCTTTTCCTCTACTCAGACTCCCTTTTCCAGGACACCCTGGGCTCCCCTGTAGCCAAAGCTGCTGAAAAGGTGAAGGACAGGCAAAAGACACATGCATACTGAGCAGCGGGTATCCTGGGGACAGGAGACCAGGCCACACATGTTGTAGTGAGGGAGTAATTACAAGCAGTAGGAGTGCAAAGCAAAAGTGCATGTCAGTGGATAGTTTTAAAAATTCTGGGACTGGTGTTTAATATATTAATGTGTAAAGTAGTGTCTTTGTAGTCCATCCAGCAGGACTTTTCAGGATTTCCCATCCCTGATTTTGTAATTCTTTATCTGTACTCTCTAAAATCCTACTGGGTTTTTCATGATTCTTTCTCTCCCCACAATCTTATTCTGTAGTTTCCATAGCCTTGCTAGGTTTTATTATTCCCCTGCTTTGCAGCTGGTAATCAGCAGAGTCTCTGTGTACTGTTTCTTTGTTGAGGTCATCTAAGTTCACTCATAGTCTGATTGCTGGTGAAAGGGGAGGTGGCTGGTCTGTTGCAGGTCTGTTGCTAACCCTTTTCCATGCAAAGCATTTGCTGTCCCACTGAGTTAAAGGGACCATTTTTACTGTTTTGAGCAGAAACACCTCTTGTGAGCACAACTCCATTGTGTTTTGAGTTATTTTATTTGTATTTTAATGCATTTACTTATTGGTTTTACCAGTAACCGGAAACTGCTTTGAGTGCTGTTTTTGGTGGAAAGGTTGAAGACAGTCAAATGAATAAATATGTTACTGCAAGTCAGCAATCCCCTCCCTGTCTGAATCAATTGGAAAAAGCTGTATCTCATTCAATGAACACAAGGGAAAGTTTCATTTTGTATTTGTATGCACTCTTCTAAGAAGTTAATACCATCTAACATGTGTCTGCATCCTTGGATCTGTCAGGAAGTGAGCTACTGCCAGGGAATGAGTCAGATTGCAGCTATCCTGCTGATGTATTTAAATGAAGAGGATGCCTTTTGGGCACTGGCACAGCTGCTTACCAATCAGAGGCATGCAATGCATGGTAAGCTCTCTCTGAAAATGTATCTTCCTTTCCATGATTTCATTTACTTTTTAAGAACTGTGTTGTTATTTTGCCCTTCAAATTATATTCCCACTGCAGTGTACACCAGGATCTGGGTTGCAGGAGGTGGAAATGAGGCTCCTGTCCTACTTGTTTCTCACACCATTCTTATTGCTGATTATATGTTCACTGCAGATGCAGGTTAAACATGATATGCAGTGAAGGCTCATGGTGTACCCAGAATTAGCCCTTCAATTCTGATATACTGTAGTTCTTAGATTTTTCCTATACATGTGTAGCAGAATACACACTGCCCCTGTCCAGAAGCTTTCAGATAAGCATTCGGCTATTTAAAATGTGACTAAATTAAAATTTGTTTCATCATAATGAAATCCTAAAGTAAATCAATCCTGACTGTTCTTTAGAAGGACAGATACTGAAGCTGAAGCTTCAAATACTTTGGACACATAATGAGAGGGAAAGACTGAAAACAAAAGGAGAAAGGAAAGGCAGAGGATGAGATGATTAGATAGTGTCACTGATGCAATAAACATGAATTTGGCTGAACTCTGAGAAACAGTGGAGGACAGGAGGGCCTGGGTGCTATGGTCCATGGGGTTGCAAAGAGTCAGGCATGACTTTGCAACTGAACATCAGAAATATCTCTGTACAAATTAACTGGGATGGGGGACTGGATATTGCATATAATTCTACATACAACCAACAGAAGATGAAAGTTTGTGAAACCCCTTTACTGTATGCAAAGTTTTGACATATAGAACAAGAAAAACCCCACTGGAACAGGCTCAGAAATTATTTTTTTAATTCCTTATGAATTGAAAAGAATCTGTCAAATCATTAGTGTTGGAATATGCATGTGTTGCCACGCTGCAGTGAGCACTCTTCTTTTGTTACTAGTAGCAGTGGTCAGTCTGGTCTAAAAACTCTCACAGTGAGAGTCCTATAAGCAGCCTTGTCAAAGGGCACTGTCCAGTGGTGTCAGAGCACTAGTGTAAAACAGTGTCAGCACAAAGTCAGTAGCATGTACTAGGCAAAGGGGAAAAGGAGTGATCTGCACTACAGAAAGTTCATGGCAAGTCATTATTTTTCCCTTTGCCTAACAAGCACGAATGATGCTACGCTCGCATTAGTTTATATTAGTGCAATATTACTGGGGCGAGTTCTGTGACCACTTTGGACACTACCAAAGGTCTATTGAGAGAACAATAGCTGATTTATTTGTGATTGTTCTGACCTGCCACATCTTTGTAAGAATCACACTGGATTAGACCAACAGCCATCCTTTTCAGCAGAAGTGGCCAACCAGCTGCCTGTGGGGAGCATGTGTGCACCTTCCTTGTTGGTCATGGACAGAATTCCAGAACGTACACAAATGTGAAACAGTAAAACTGATAGTTTGGAAAGAAAAATACTGCACTCATTCTTGTTGAGCTGGTGAAAGTGGGGGTGTCTTAGGAAATGAAGATCCTTATTCTGTACTCTGCATTAGGTATTGTGGGGGTCAGCTTTCATTTCTAAGTCCTTCTTGCTATCCTTTGCTTGTGTCTTTTCCTCTCAAAGGGTTTTTCATTCCTGGATTCCCAAAGCTGCAGAGATTTCAAGCCCATCATGAAGCAATCTTAAGCAAACTTTTTCCAAAGCTGAAGAAGCACATGGTAATATTTCCTGTATATGTTTACCACAGGCGATTAACTTTAAAGTATTCAGATTGTATCTTGTTATGCTCACAAATGAACATACATTTTTTACTATTTATAAACATTTAATGGAACCAATTGATGGACAAGGTGTTTCTATCAAAACCATTTATTTTAAATTGATAGTTGCACAGAATTGCTAAACATTGCAATCAAAATCTGGAAAAATGGGTGACTATTTCCAGATACAGAATCTTATACAATACCAATGAGGTATTGTTAGCAGTTACAAACTAATGCCAGCATAGTTTAAAATGTATTTGAGGACTCACTTTCTTGCTTGCTTCACAGGTTTCTTTTATTTTTTCCATAATGCCACTTATAATGCACTGCAGAGAGTCCAAAGTGATTTAGCTCCTCCACTACCTGGCATATCTTAGCGCAAATACCTTAAATTGTGTGATGGAAAGAACAGCCAAATCAGCTTTATCTCTGATAAAGCCTAGTTTATTTCAGTTGTCATTTTCCCCCAGATAATTAACCCTAAGGCAAGCAAAGATACCTCGTACCCTGCAAATGCCCAATCCTGACTAAAAGGAATTTGTCATTAGTTTTTGTGTCTGTGACATTAAATAGCTCTTAAGCAGCTATTTTGGTGTCCCATGGAAATAGTTTCCTGGCGCTGAATATAAACTCCAGAATGGAACAGCAGGTAGCTTTAGTCAAGGACAGCAGCATTAGTGCCTGTAGCAGCAGGTTTGGCCTCAGTTAAGCCTAATTCATACTCTATTTCCTCTTCTAAGTATTCAGCTAGATGGGCAGAATGCACTATACACTGCTCTATTCAGTATTGTAGAAAATGAGATATGTAGATTCACTTTTGACTATACCATAAGTTTCTCCAGCTTCCGAGTGGAACATTTGTTGAGTCTTCAGTTCTCCTCTGTTTCTAAATGACATATAACAATGGTTAAAGGGGAAATCTCTCCAGATTTATATACAAAATGCTACAGATGTGCAAACTAATGTTTCCAGTATATCGTGTTGGTCAAGAGAGGGGCAGGGAAGTTCACTTATTATTCAAGGAAGAATTGCGTATTGAAGATGCAGAAAGCACAATCCTGGTGTCCCTGGGCTGGCGTCTCACATAGCATAGTATTCAGATTCCCCTCCCAAGGATAAAGACAGCACTCCAACTTGGCAGAGGGAGTTGAAGATCCAACCCTCCTCTCCCATCCTGCACAGCCAATGCAAAAAGAGCTGCACTGGCTGCCCTCTGAAGTTGGAAAAGCAATCAAGGAGGAAGGAAGGAGTTATTCTAGTGGGCAGTGAGGAAGGAGACTGGGGAGGCTATTATCTTGCCTCCTTCCCTTCCCCCTCACCAGATGGTTTAAAAATCTATCAAGCAAAATCAGGAACACTGGGTATCTGAAGTTTGCCTTTCTCACTTCCCCTGCCCTCTCTGGATGATCAGATACTTGCATGTGATCACTGAATGCACAGTCAATAACACTGTAATCCTATGTTTATCTGGCAATAAGAAATATTGCTTCTTGAGTAGAACTTACTTTAATGTAGGCAAGGAGAAGCAAAGAGTTGTTATGTTTAGGAACCTGAGAATGTTTCAAGGAATACTAGTTTTCAAAGTTAAGTCAATTTTGTTTGCAAGTTCCCAGCTTGTTTGCTCACTGAAGTGAATATTTTCCTTACTTCAACTCTATTTTAGGACAAGGAACAGATGTCTACAGGGATTTATACAACTAAGTGGTTCCTGCAGTGCTTCATTGACCGGGTATGCGCCTTGAGGAGCAAAGTCTTAAACTTGCTTACAACCTCACTATATTATTTATTATTTATACTATTATTTACACTATATAATTTGGGGCTGTTCAAAGTAACTACTGGGCATCTTTTGCTTGCTAGTATTTTCATTAAGTGAGATGAAAGTATTAAGTAGGAAAGCCCTGTTATGCAGAAGATTTTAGATTGGACTGGTTTTCTCTTTAATGGTAAAGTGCCAAAATAAAAACCATATCTGTCTGAATTTTGTTGGATAGATAAGAAATACAAATTTAAGTTTGCATAGGCTTGTCTCTAGCTTGGAAATATATACTGGCTTGATTAAGGACACTGCTACTGTATGTATGCATTCTGATTTCTGTGCCAATATATAATATCCAGTTCTTTTAACATGTTGAACAGACTCCATTTACTTTAACCTTGCGGCTATGGGATATCTACATTCTGGAAGGAGAGAGGGTTCTGACAGCCATGGCCTACACCATCCTTAAATTGCACAAAAGTAAGATGTTTGACTTGACTGCTTACTATGAATGACACCAAGAGGCTGGGAATGTAGCAATTCAATTCCAGCAATGTTCCCAAAGCTTTTATGATTCTTTTGTTAGTTCACATATAGCATAGTTACATTCAGGCCATATATTGCCTTTTGTTTTTATTTAAATTAGGAATAGACAACTTATGCCCCTCTAGATGGCCTGGCCTACAATTCCTATCAGCCCTAACAGTGTTGACGGAGGCTGGGAGTTATAGGTCAAAACTTCTGGAAGGACACAATTGCCTGGTAGTTTGCTTTGGTTACTGATAGTGAAGCACCACAGGTTATTATTCAGTGGCATGAGATTTGCTTGTGTGCACTTCCACAGCAGTACTGCAAATGCCAGATAGTGGTGCATCTCCTAGACCAGTGATGGCAAGCCTTTTAGAGATTGAGTGCCCAGTGCCCAAAATGCAACTCAGAACCCACTTATTTATTGCAAAGTGCCAACACTGCAATAAAACCTGGATTTGCTGACCACCAGCACAAGGGGGCAACATTCCACTGACCACCAGCTTTTGGCCGGCCCTGAAAAAGGCATCTGAGTGAATTTCCTACCTTCTCCTAAAATCACAGTCCAAGAAAATCCCTGGCAGCTCATGGGAAAGCTCCAAGCTCCACGAGTCACTGCTAATGAGTCTTTGCCTGGCGCCCTTAATCTTTCCAAATATGCGCATGGCTGCTGGGACGATCTCGTGGGGACAGAGAGGGCACTGTGTGCCCCTTTGGGCATGCCTGCCATAGGTTCGCCATCACTGTCCTAGACCTTCCTGAAATAGCGGCTCAAGCAAGTTGGAAAGCTATCATATGCCGTTCAGTAACCTCTGAACATAAAGGAAAGCTCTAAAATCCACCCAGTGCCTTCAGATTCTGCAATCTCCATGTAGAAAGCGTCACACACAGTACACCATCTCCCCACATGGGAGAAGAAACCTTTCAGAAGGTTTTTCAAAATTTTCTTTCACTAGTATGAATATTTGTTTTGCATCATGATAAAACCAGAAGGAAAAAAGCAGAACTATACTAGAGCTTCTATATTTACAATTAAGGCTAGGAGTATTTTTTCACAATTTGTGTCAATATACCTTGCATTTATAGACTTATTAAGCACAGTTTAAAAAAAAAAAACCAGAATATTTACAGATTTTTTTTCCTTATCTGAATGGTTCAACAAGACTTACATTTGCATGTGATGGCTTTGGTTATACACATTGCACACTTCCTCTTAGATTTGGTTGTACATTTCATTGCCCCTGTGGGCTTTATATTACAAAATGCGTGCTATATCGGCTGTACGAAATATAAGTTGCCAAACCTATATCTCTGTGTTAGAACCTACAAGCAAATTGTAATTTCGATAGAATTCAGTTGGTCTATACAGTCAATAAAGGTTACCAAATGGTCTCCTCTAGCTACTACTATGTGCATTTTTTAAAATGCTGCCTTAAGCTTAACTTTCTTTCACAGATTAAAAGCAAGTTGGTTTAGAAACTAAATGACAAGGGGAGACACAAGATGCATTTTTCCTTTCTTGGTTTGTTTGTGGTGGATGAGCAGTGGGAGAATGAGAGCAATAGAAGGGAGTAGAAAGAATGGAATAGAAAAGCATAATATTGAAATGCTTTTCTGACAAATTCAGTATTAAGGGAGGATAACCATGATAGTCTGTCACAAGAGACACAAAGAAGCCTTGTGGTACTTTAAAGATTAGAAGATATTCTGTAATGATGTTTTGAAGTTCTGATCCACAGTATTCACTATCTATACTTAAATGCAGCCTCCGGGTCATGTATGGAAAGCTCTTTGTTCAGAAGTGAGAGTAAGTCCCAAGGACAAACATATGTGCTTAATGTCCAAGAACGATGAACAAAATAAATGTATTGTTCACAGCTATAATATAGTCAGTCTTCATATGTAGCACTGCTATGTATGTATGACCCACATTTTTATTTACATTTGCAAAAAGTAATGGATTCATGCACACAAAAGTAATGGATTTTTTGCCTGAGACTAGAAATGTAAATACAAAAGCTTTTATGTGCAGGCATTCTGAACACATGGCCAGAAAATTTAATGCTTGGGGTCTATGCGTTTGCCTGGACAAACAACCTTGGAAAAGATTGAGATGGTGCATGCATCAGGTTATAGAATATGGTTCTACTCCCCCTAGAGGTGTAATATCTGAACAGTCCTGCATATGACTGCAAAGATTAGTGTGCCAGTCCCTGCTTTATTCATGCAAGAGATTCTGGTTAATATAAATACCATAATGATGAAGTTATGCCCCAGTATAAATTCATAGTAGACTAGATGAAGGGACATGAACTAGAGAGAGAGAGAGAAAGCACTTAAGTACAGAAAAAGGCCATATAAACAAAAAAGCACAAATGGAACATCCCTATATTACAAACATTATGTTTTTTTCTCTGCACTGATAGCTACTAGTTAATTGTGATCAGCATCACCCAACAGCAAATGAATAAGAACCCTCCTGTGATCTTTTTTGTGTCAAATTTTCTGCTGCCTGCATAGAGCGTCTGCTGAAAATGAGCCTGGAAGATCTAAGGGAATTCCTCCAGGAAAAAACTGCTGCTTCCTTGCAGTTTGAGGATGATATTGTAATTGAACAGTTGCAAGCATCCATGGCTGAACTACGCAAAATGAAATTTGACCTTCCTCCCCCAGGTAAGCAAAAATGGAACTGTGGGGCGGTGCAGTGTGGAATATTCTATGATGAAACCAAGCTTTAACTATTTTTTGACCTAGTATCTCACATACACCTCATTTCATTTAGGAACACCATGTGTGTGTAGGAGCAGGCTTCTGTATGATAGTCCTAGGTAGATGGAGCACTCAGGAGCACAGAGGTGTTTAGCTCCACCTATTGACCTTTGGCAGAAGAAGTAGGAGGCTCGATCTGTTAGAAGAGCATGGTCAGTTCAAGGTTGGTCAGTGGTAGAGCATATGCTTTGCATGCAGAAGTTTCCAGGTTCAGTCCTGGCGTCTCTGTGGATAATTGACAGGCACTTTCATCTCAAACCCTGCCTGTCAGTATAGACCAGTATAGGACCAGTGCCCCTCCAGAAATAATTGGACTCCTAGTGGTCCAATTCAATGCCATCGGGTTAATGCAATTCCTAAACTATCAAGGGAAGCTGTGCAAGTTTCTTCTGCGAGTGTAAGAGCACACTAAAGGTCTGTCCAGTCCAGCATGCAGTTTCCCAGAGATTAACCTCCAGGAAGCTGACAAGCAGACATGAAATTAATTGCCTTCTCCCATTTTTGTGCCCAGCAACTGCTGTTCAGTGATTGGCTGCCTCTGAGCAGAGCCTCTGGTAGACTTACTGGCCATCAGTTTGCATAATCCCCCTTCTAAAGCCTTCTGAGCTAGTGGCCATCCTCTCAGCCTGTGGCAATGAGTTGCATTGTGTGAAGAGGTAATTTTTAAAAATTAAGTCTCAAATCTATTGCAGTTTCTTAGATGATCCTGAGTTTTAGCATTATGTGAGAGGGAGAAAGTCTCCTTACTCACTTCATCCACATGGTGGACTGAAAATCCCCACACATTTTAGCCTTTCTTCATAGGGAACCTGCTATAAAATAAGGCTCTTTTGGATTTAAAGCATCTTTGCATATGACACTTAAAACATTGTGAGTCTCGAGTGTGTTACTTGCATGTACAGATGTTTATATGCATAAATGTTTCTAATGCAGGACAGGAAAGACCTTTTAAAAATCCAAATTATGTTCTTCACAGTGTAGGTTTTACTTTTGAATTAATAAATGCCAATAAATCACTAAATCATTGGAATTTGACGGAACATATGCATCTGAATTGAATGCACTAGATTGGAATAACTTTGCAGGGCTTAATGTAGGCTGTAGTTTGAGTGATGCATTTTCTATTGAAAAGAGGTGGTAAGTTTTGTATCACCTCTAGCCTGTTGTTTTAGGGGGTCATTTTTCCTGGTCATTTTCTAAACTGAACTAAACAAGTTTGAGCACTTTTTCATCAGCCCTTCTTGGTTGCAGTTGAATTCAAAATAACAGGCTACTATAAGGTGTTTTTGTTGCTGTTGTTGTTTTTGCAGCAAAATCGGAAGAATTCCCCAAGAAACCCTTGGGGCTGGAGCTCTCTCTAAATCTGGTGTCAGTGAAGCCCAGTGTTGCTGCTAATGGACAGAAAAAGGCAATCACTGACCTCAGCCATGACGCAGATGCTTTAACACAAACTTCTCCAGATAAAAGTCCATCGTACCTGAATGAATTGATTGGCAATTCAAATATGGCAGTACATGAGAGAGCTGTTCTTCCAGAACCCAGTGGACCACATATGCAAACTGAACCAGCCGACCTGCAACACAGTCCATTCCAGAATCAGCAGCCAAGTCAAACACTTGAAATTGAGGAACAACAAGCAGAAACAAATGCCAATGAAAACTCATCAGACAATAATCCTATAATGCTGAATGAGATTCAGCCCATCAGAGAAAGCCCAGGTGTGCCTGCAGACTGTAAAGAGGCTGATTCGTTAGAGAGCAACACAGAGAAGTGCAGTTCACAGGAAAACCACCTGTTTCTTCCTATACTTGACAAGGACCCTCTTGTTCCCCAGAGTCTGCAAACTCAGACAGGTGGCATGTCAGTGGAAAGCACTCTGTGGGGATCTGTCCTGCAGAGTCAGACAGAAGAAGCAGACCCTTCTGTTGGCTATGATGGTCCGCCATCATTATCAGAGTCAGAGTCATCCCATCAGGTGCCCTTGCTTACATCCCTTGAAGAACAAAAGACTTCAGACTCCTCATCTGTGCAAAATGCAGCAGCTCTACAGCATGGGAGTGCCACCTCATCCTCTGAGGATCTGCTGTCTGAAGATGCAACACTGCTTCTGGTTCCCTTGTGCTGCCCTCCAAGTACAGACTCTTCTTCTGCTCCAGGGCATGGCCTGTCCACAACAGAAGCCTTGCCAGAAAGCACAGAAGCTCCCTGTACAGTCAAAGCACCTGCTGCTCTCCCTCTCCCATGCCAGGATGGTCAGCGACGGCCTTCCAATGCATCTCAGTATGACAACCTGTCTGAGGATGAGGATGGGGAAGAGAAACCTTGCATACAGGTGCCCAGTTCTGAGAAAATGGCCGTTTTAATACCACCCTCTGATTTCTGTGCTTCACTGTCAAAGTGTTCAATGTCCAGGTCGGCTTCCACTGGAGAGATGGAAAATTTCCAGAGACAAGCTTGCGAAGTGGTAGATTGGATGCAACGGTCCAAACGACCTGGCCAGCCCACCTCATTCACCACATGGTCCCATCTCAAGAAACTCTCCGGAGGAGGCAGTGTGCCCATCTTATCCGAACCAGACCCTGAGGTGCTGTCAGAGGGCTTCCCTGCCCAGCCCACTTCATCCACAGCATTCCAGGAGCAGCACAGCCCCTTCCGAATAGTAAAAACCACCACCCCTCTTCACCTGGTTCATGCTACAGAGCAAGGCTTCTTGAGCAAGAAGCAAGTGGCTCTGCCTTTACCAGAGACCACTGGCCATGATACAGCTGGCAGTGGTGAGCTTGTTTCTGCAGATGTGGAAATTGAGGAGGGTGGAGCTGGCGGAGACTGTCTTCAGAAATCACTGAATGCTTTGGGTGGGTCACCTGCCCTCCAAAGGCCGAAGCCAAAGGTTCCAGCCAAGATTTTCAAAACTCTTTCCGATAACCATTTCTATCTAGGCTGCCCTCCCATGGTAAAAATGTCTAAATCAGTCACATTCTAATAGTATTGGAAAAAAGGAGATTAAGGTTCTACAGCTCATGAGAGAACAGAACAAAAACGCACAGCCTCATTTGAGGCCAAGGAAGCAATTATCTTGCTAGTTGTGCTGTGTCCAAGAATTCAGGATGGGGCTTAGAATACAGGCTAGCTTGCAGGAGGCCATGCCTGTGAGCAGAGTCTTGAAACACTTGGGTTCTCCTCCCATGGCGCTTTTGAATCTTGCTTCTTGTATCTCCTCCCTCACAATTTGGTGGAGATTTAACATGGCCAAATCATTTGTACTGTTTCCTTCCAAACCCTTGTAACTGAAAAGTTACACATGGCCGTGAGAGAGAAAGAATGTTTGAGGAACTAGGGGACTACTCGGTTACAGGTTTGGGCCAGTAGTAGCACATTTTTCTGTAGCAATAGTGTTGTTGTTTTTTCTGTTTCAGCCAGTCTAGTTCTGTAAATGAGGCTATAGATTAGTCGTGCCAGGAAACATAGCTTTCATAGCATCTATGCAATATCCAGCACACACTCATGTGTGTTTTATCGTGCAGTAAAACCAGGCAATTCAGCATGCCTGTTCCTATTTCTTTAGCTCCCTCACTTGTTTGCACTGACGAGGTTTCTCAAAGATTAATAAAACATGCAGAGGAATGATTTTCTGTTAAACAATGCAACGTGCGACCTAAAAAGCAAGGGTAATTCCTGAGGGAAGCCAAACCAAATCTGCATGCTGCTCACAGCAGATTTGTCCCAAAGTGCTGACTCTCCAGCATCTTCTGTGTGTTCATGTGCTTGGACCGTGTGTACACACCAAGAGGGGTGGCTGCAGCAGCTAGAAAAAGAGGTGTAGCAAGTTCTCTTCCTTCAGCTGTTTCTCTTTTCTTTTGAGCAGATTCTGTAAGTGAGCATGCGCACAACCCTGCAAGTGACTAGGCAGAAGTTTGCCTCGGGGGCTCTGCACTTCCACAGGAACTAGAATTGTCTGGGTTGGTATTTAGCTGCAGCTGGCAAACTGCAACCCGAACCTGGGATCAATGCGAGAGCAGCACTGTGTGCAGACTAGTCATTGGAAAGCATCTGCAGCTGAATTGTTCGCATGCTTTCTTGCATTTTTCTCAAACTTGCCCCATCAAGTGCACACAGGGTTCATTTCCTAAAGCCTTGATGCCACCACTCTGCATTCGCTGACAGCAGACAAATCTGCACAGTGGCCAAGGCAGCAAGCATAGCTTTACAAGGTAGCCTTTTCTGGGCACATAAGGTATACTTTTAAAAATGCAGGTATTATTAAAAGCTTAGCTTTTCAGATAAATTTTAAAAGGCCTCATTCATCAAACATAAGTTTATAGCTATTGGAGCTTCTCATCTGCTGCTCAGTATGAGAAGAATGCTCGGGTTTGTATTGCTGAGGTAAAAGGTATATAGAGCTGTTAGGCATCAGTGTTTATTTTATGTCAGGTTTTATGTCTGGTTTTCCTCTGGAAGTGAGAGGGCAAAACTGAAGGGGAACCCACAGCAGGCCATTTGGGCTTCCCTCTATCCTCCAGAGGGACAGCACCTGGGCATAGCACGGGGAGCCAGGAACTCGGCTCCTATCTCAGCAGCTTCCTCTGTGGCATTTGGGAAGTTTGCATATCTTGCCTGAACCTTCCTACTGGACATTGTTCTTAACCCTTGTCTCACAGGAAAGTTGTGAGAATTAATCTGTGCTTTTGACAGGAGCGAGAGCGAGAGAGAGAGCGAGAGAGAGAGAGAGCGAGAGAGAGAGATCATTGCTAAGCAGGAGTGGTCAAAAGCCTCCCACAAGAAAGGTGTTTTGTTGAATAGCAGCTGCTGCACCATTATTCAAAAACTAACACATCCCCATGTAAATCCATCCTCCCAGGATACTATTTTAAGGCTAAGGATCTGTAGTCTTTATTTTGCTTATCTGCTCCTAGAACACAACATAATGTCCTGAAATACTGTTGGCCTCCAACTGAGGTTTTCCTGCAGGCATCTGACTCTTCTTTGCTTTAGCTGCAGTCAGCTTCTCTCCCTCAGATACAGAGCCTACAGATGTTCTAACAGCTTGACCTTTGGTTTCTTCTCTGCATTTTTACCTCCTTTACCTGTCCAACAAGGTGGGTCAGGCACTATGTTCAAAGGTGCTTGTTTAGAAATGTTTCACAGCTGTCAAATACAAATCCCAATATATGTGCTGAGCAAATGAATTACCTGAGGCAGGAAAAAAGGAAGGCCAGGTCCCTGATAAACCCTATGGCATTGCACAACATGACTAGGTGTGGAGCACCCATGGCCTTCTGGATGTTGTTCAGCTCCAGCTACAAAGATCAGTCAGTGATCAGGAATGATGGGAATTATACCTGTATGCATTCCCCATCCCTGCGCTAAAGCTTCCATTGCAGGAAAGAATTCCTACTAGTAGAAGCAGGTGGTATATTTGTCCCTGAATTTAGCTACCAGATACAATATAGTGAACACGGCTGTGACCCTAATTAAAACTTCGATTTAAAAAATCAGTACTGTATCCCTTTTAATCTCACCTTATAAAATCCCAGACATTGCCCAGCTTTACAGTGTTGTCTGTTTTCTGGAACTTGTCTTGTAGTTAGCCTGAAGCACCCAGGAGTATGTCTAGTAACATGCGGACTCAAAACCTGCTGTTAAAACTTCTGAGGAAGGATATGAGTTCAGAAATAGAAGGTAGGATGGGAAGCTGCAGTACCTGTCTGTGAGCAGAACCACTTTGATTTGTCCTGTCTTGTTCCTTCCAAAGGACTGCACAAAAGTAATAAGGGAGGCATCAAAAGAAAGCCAATTGTAATAGCACAGGCTTTGGACCAAATATAATCCGAGACCAAGTCATTTGCCCCAGTCCCTTCACTTGCCAACAGTTTGCCTTTCAATATCTCATTCCTGTCACTAAACATATTTCATGCCAAGGGGCACAGAGAGGCAGTTCTTTAGAGCGGTTCCTTTTCTCTTGGCTTAAACTGGAACATTCATGTCTTCCCCATCCCTCGTCTCTTCCCTCACAGACTGCTGGCATTAAAGTTGGTGCTGCTTTTAAGGCCTTTCGATAGAACTCATCAGTTGCCTTTTTCCCTTTGACTGCTGTACTTCACCAAGTCCTCTCACAGAAAGAACAGGTGGTATGCAGAAGGGGAGGAAGACAATACTGCCTCCATTTGCATGTAATGGCAGCAAACCAGTGGATTCAGTAACCCATGATTTGCTGCCAGACGCTCCTAATATATGCTGCCAGTTCAAGTATGCAGCTGCCAGTTGGCTCCTTGACATCCAAACCCAGACACTGGATTAATCAACCCAGAGTTAGCCTAATTAATTAATTTAGGTTGATTTTATGTTGATTAATCCAGAATTCCAGGTTTGGACATTGTAGAGGAATCTTGTGTCAAGCTGATGAGAAGTTGTATATTGAGAATGGCAGAGATGCAGAACCCTAGCAAATTGTGGATTAATTATTTAACCTCACATTTTGCCCCTCTACATGTGAACCAGTTCACTGTAGGGAAGTAGCCGAAGCAGCTGCCTCTTTCCATGCCATCTTTTTTAACCACATGGGTGTCCTCTAGTGGAGATGTAAGGAAGCAATCAAGCATGTAGAAAATTGAGATGCTAATTTAAAAAATACCTCTTAGTCCACCATCATGCACATCACATTCCACACAGTTGCCTTAATAGCAATCTATTGCATTAGTTGTCCAGAATCCAATTTTCCCAACAACAAAACAGTGATAGTCAAACGTTCGAAAATAGTGATGTTCCTGCATAGGAACTGCAGCCTTGAGGACAAAGATTGTTACCCTACTGAACAAAGGACTAACAGAAGTGTATCTATCGCTCACTTCATCTGTGTTGTTGTTGTTTAGCAAAGTCGTGTCTGACCCATCACTACCCCATGGACAACATTCCTCTGTGTAGGAAGGCTCTAAACCAGAGATGGGCCGTTTATAGCCCTCTGGATGTTTTGGCCTACAAATCCCATCAGCCTTCACCATTACCTGTGCTGGCTAAGTCTGATGGGTATTATAGGTTAAAGTATCTAGAGGGCCACAGTTAGCCCACTCCTGCTCTAAGGCTTTCAAGTGCTTCTCTGATGGGATATTTGCTAGAGTGCAACTTTGAGCTAAGGCTAAAGGAACAATTACAACAGCAGTTCTTTAGTTGGATTTGCTATAACATTTTGGTCCAAAGAACTGTCTCAGCATGCCATCAAACCGTGCAAGAGTCTTTGGTCAGCTGATGTCCTTGAAAGCTCTGCCTGCAGTTTCATTGCAACAACCTGCTTGTTAAAAAAGGCAAATTTCAATAAAGGAACAGCCTTAGAATTTCCTTCTCAAGGATTGCTGCTTCCTTCATAATGTTAGTTATGCCAATAACCCAAGCAGCTCAGAATCCACTGCAGAAAAACCCTCAGTATAGAATTGAAAGATGTGAATAATGTACAGCTTAACTGGGAAACCTCTAACTGGCTCCATGGTCCTACCCAAAGGAAGGCAGATGCCTTCTGGAGACAGGCTGTCCATTCATGTACAGTAGACTCCTGGTTAACCAGAACTCAAGCAACCAGCAAAAAGAGGAGGAGGAGGAGGAGGAGGAGGAGGAGGAGGAGGAGGAGGAGGAAATAATAATACTTTAAATTAAGATTAAAATAAAATCAATTTCCAGCAAAAATGTAACTTTAAACTTGGTGCACCATCTACCACACCATGAGTAAGGCCACAGGTTTGTCTCCCACTCCCATCAATTCACTGTGTGAACATAACGGTTGTTGGGATGTATTGTTCAAATTTTATGTTCTCACCGAACCCCAAGTATGCCAGAACAGGTGCCAAGTAAGTGTAAACGCATAGTGCTTACCCTCCAGCAGAAGACAGAAATATGCAAGAGGTTAGAGAAAGGTACAGTACTCATGGAGGAATTTAATGTTGGTTCATCAGTGATCTATGACATTAAGGCTCGGTCTCAGAAGATAGAAGTTTGTCTTTGTCTTAATTTGCTTTTAAATACTGTTTAATTACTAATGTTAATGTCAAGTCAGTACAGAGTTTATGGTATGGTTTAGTATTAATTAGGCCTGTTTTTAATAGTAACTCTCAAGCAATCAGAAATTACATTTATCTGGCATCTACCAATCCCCATGGGTGCCACTTAACTGAGAGTCTACTGTATGAGGGATGCAACTGGCTTAGGGAATGTAAATTGTAGTTTTACAGGCTTTAGTTACACTGCATGGTGTACTATGAGAAGGCTTTCAGATCATAACAGTTGTGCAGGTGCTAGTAAAACCTGAACGAAATAGATAGTAACTAGTGTTAGATGTCTTTAAATTGTATTTTCCTAGAACAGTATTCCCACCAAAGTAAAAACTGAAAACTGGTGTTTAAGGATTCCCAGTTTATTCCCTGTGCCAGAAGATGCACACCATTGTCTATACATACATGCAGCATTTGCAGTATGTGCCATATTTTCATGTTTAAGCCCAGATAGAAGCAAATTCTAACCATTTCTAAGTCATTGATGCTTTTCTTGCATTATCTATCTGCAGCCATTGCCTAAATCTCTTTTCATCTGAGGACTTTGTTGTCAAGCCCATGCAAACAACCAATCCCCTTTCTCTGCTATTGACCTGATCCAGCTCTACTCTGGATGCTGCTATCACAAATGGATGAGTGAGGATGAGAACACAGCTTTTTCCTATGCTGCTTTACTTCCTCCCAGACATCCCCTTAATCTAATCTGATGTAATCTAATCTGATCTCACATGGAGATAGTACCGGGACCAAATTAGAAGGGGGAAAGTCCATGTATCCGGGGACATGAGAGGTTGCCAAACTTGGCATGCACACCCAAAGTTCCTTACCCTTACCTTGAATGTTTGCTCAAGAACTGGTAGTATGGATTTTGCAATGGTTTCCTGATGAAAGAGCTGTGAGCTATAATGAATTCTCAGGTGGACTGGAGTGCTGAAGAGTTCAGTTGAGAATACAGAGGGGGCCAAGCATTGCCAGAGAATAGACTCCACATAGCAGGCAAGCAGAGCTGGTAGAGCATGTCTCACATACAAAAGGTCTCTCTAAATGGAGGTATTTCACTGAAGTTGTGACATTTCATCACAGGAGTTTACAGCGTTCCTTGCTTTCTGGGTTTTCTCATCTGGCAATCACCTGCCAAGGTTTAGGAGAAAACTTTCTGTATTAGGTCAGCATTTTAGATGCTATTCAAACTAGGTAATACCCTTGTACAAACTAGACTGCTATATGCAGGAACCTATTTCAGTTTCAGTTTGGATTGAAGCAGTGTCTAACTTAGACTCAGTTTTCTATGAAATGTCCGGAGGCAAGTATTTCTTACTTTTGAATAGCAATGTCTTTAGCCATTTCCAGCTGAGATATCATGAGTTTTACAGCAGTTGGTGATGCTTTTGTTTTGTTCTGACACAATCCTTTCCCATTCAGGATCCCCACCCTTTGATTGATGAGCATACTCCTAATGTACATCAAGGCAGGCACACTAACTGCCTTAAACTAATCTGTAAACTTGGTGAAGAATAACTTGGCCTTCCCATCAAATAATGATGAGTGGCACCTAGAACATTCCTAAGTAATGGTAACAGTGCCAGTATTATTTCAGGAACTCAGGAAAATTACTCCCCCACCCGATCCCCAAACGGGGTGTATATAGCTGAGATGTATTTAGTTTTAAAGTCCAGTGTTAACTTGGAGTTGGATCACATCCAGCCTGAGCAGCAACAGTGCATTCTCTGGCAGGAATTCAGCACGGAGGTTCTGGAAACTCTCCCATTGTTGAAATTTGTAACCTCTGCAGTTCATACATTGGTCTTTTTTTGTGCACTTTGATAGCTCTGCTGCCATTGTCTTTTTTAATTTTATATTTTAATGCTATTCTTGTTTACACTTTCCAGAGCTTATTCTGTAACTGTGTATTGTATTATGGCTTTCATACATTTTTATGTACATGCTTGGGCTGGGCGGGAGAGGGAGTAGGGACAGCAAAACATTCACTTTTTTAAATTGTCCAAAAGAATTGTACATAGTGTTTAAATGCTGTGTTTTACATGGTTGTAATAACAGTTAAACTTTAGTACAAACTGCTCCAACTGGATGATGTACTTGACATATTGGAATCAATTTGTGGATGGCTTGTCCCTTCTTGGGCTGAGCTCTTGAACTGCGATGGGTTCAACCACTGAGCCAGATGACAACACAGTTTGCTTGGGTCCTCTCCCATGGGGCGGGAGGTAGACATGCTCACCCTTGCTAGTCGTGCAGATCTGGGAGCATGAGAACTTAAGCCACCACTATGGCAGCGCTACAGGTGAAACAAGCCTTGAAGGGGTGGCCTGTTCTCAGCATGGAACACCTGGATCATTGCCCAAGCTTATGACTCCAGGCTCGCTCTGGCCTGGAAGGAATGGGGAGAGCAGGCCAGATCGAGCTCGCTGGTGCTCCCTGGACCTCTTTCCCATGCTCTGCCCTGGCCAGGAAGCAAGCGGGATCAGCAGCACACATCCAAGGACCTCTCGGCTTCTTTGTGCGAAGTACGCATTCTTTTCCTGAAAAGACCAGGCGTTACATGTACGGAAGCAGAACTCCATTGAGCTCGATTCCTGCTGGACACTCATGTCAGTGCTCTACCCTGGCTGGACTCTGGGCAGCGAGAAAGCAAGCCAGAGTCCAAGGAACCACGCAGAGGAGAGCTGACAGATTTCCACCCTCAAACTGGATGCCTCACCCTAACTGAACGGTGAGGTTAAGGTGGACGCCAAGTTTGAAACAGCAAAATGCCTGGACCGCAGTGGCAAAGGCTGACAGTTATTCTCAAATCCTTTAGTATTGTAGATCATCCCCCTCTGGGGAGCACTTGAAACCGTTCTCACATAACGAGACATTTCTAGGCTCACTCTCCATTTTCACACTGTTGCCATAGTTCTGATAGCCTCTGCAGGCATGAAAACCATGCAAGTGGGGGCATAATCAGGTACTCGGCTGTGAGTGGCTCTGTGTGGGGCAGCAGCAACTTTGGGACAGTCTTATGACTACAACAAAGACAGGCAAGACACAGGTGTAGAAAAAAGTGAAGTAACAGGACATGTTAACAAAGAAGCAACATTTGAGGGAAACAGAAATTCTTTCTGACCATTGAGGGCATGACACAAGTCACAGTAGTTAGGAGGGGAAGGCTTACAATGATAGAGAGAAATTGGGTCACCAGTAAAATAAGTGTCTTATAGGTTATGCTAGCATATATGTGGCAGTTTCCAATCTCATGTACCAATGGAAGGCAGGCAGTTAAGAGGATTTCTCATGGCCATGCACATTTTCCTGTTCATAGGTAAACACAGGCCTAGGAGTAAAATAAGTTGTGTGGGACAATCTAAATTGCCTGGGGATGTTAGGCAATCTCCTAGTGTGAAGATTTTCAGGAAAGACATACAGTGGAGAGATGCTTTAGGCCTGCACAGGATAGATGTTTTGAAAAGCAAGGAGCTGAACAAAGTATCCAGAGTACTTTTTAAAAATATCCCTAATTCCCACAAACAACTAGTGAGGTTGTAACTCTCAGCCACAGATTTATTACCCAGCTGTAATTCAGAACTAGACTTTTCTCTGTAAAAGATTTAGGTAAGCTGCCTTGAGTTCCTGGAACAGAAAATGTAGGTTATGTAGGATATACATATAATAAATAGTTAAAATGTGTTTGGGTTAATAAAAACATCTTGCTAGGTTAACTGAAAAGACCACTCTTTAGCAGATTCTAGTGGGCCTACTGTACTTGATGAAGGGTTTTGTTTTCTAAGTAAATTTTAGATACTTTGACTTAAAAGTCACTTTCTTCCTTTCCAGAATCTTCCCAAACATGAACAAAGTGCAAGTTAAACAAACTTACTACCTTGTCCAATTCACTTACTAAGGTGGGATATCACTCAACTTTTACCACTTTTCAATAAGCATACTACAGCGGGCAGTTCCCACTCATAGACTGCGTTGGAATCAAGAGCTGCATAGACAGCTTTGAGCAAGAGATAGTCCCACAGTGCCAGAACCAACGTGCATATCTAATTCTGTCTTAGAGTTTAGAAAGTAGAAAGCCCTCCTGTGGAGATGCTTTTTGAAAAAACCAAATATAGGTGATGGTAGAGACTGCAGCCTCTACCTGTCTGCCAAAAATATATTCAACACAATTCTGCAGTTCTTTTATCAAGTAAGGCAACTAAAAATGATTTTACTTGAAGAGGTAACAGATTTATTGTGCTATCTTACAAGGTAGTACCTAACCTTAATTCATCAGGTTCCTGAAATCTTAGTGGATTCTATTTGTAACACACAAATTTTCCCTCTGGGTGTGCATATGCACACACATCTTTACACATATATGCATTTGCCAAGAACATGTAATTTTTGTTTTTCAAATATTTGCTATGGATAAAACACTTCACAGATAAGTGCCATATATGTCCTTAGGCTATAGTCCTGTGCACATTTACCTGGGAACAAGTCCCCATTTAACTCAATGGGACTTACCTGTGTCAATTGATGTAATACTTTATACTACAGTAGCCCAGCATGACTACTTTTAAAAATGCAGTTACTACTTCTGTCTACAGCCCTTCTTGTGAGAGCAAAGTTTCTTTTTTAATATGTTATTTAATGCTTCTGTTTTTCCTTTTAATAAACAATGCAAAGGTTTTTAAATGATAGGTAAAAAAGAGGCAGGTTTGATCACTGGTAGGTGATCCAGCAAGGCTCTCATGTGCCAGAGCAGAACAATCCATTGCCTTCTGTGGAATCTGCTTTCAGTTAAATTGCTTAGCGTCTCCTGGCAGCTAAGTCCAAGATAAACTTAATTCACCCCTTGCAAAGTCATTTTCCTGGATAAGTGACAGAGTGTGATAGGCAGTCACAAGGGGGCACTGTCTACAGTTTGAGTTTAAGATCATTTCAGACTTTGTTTTTGTGCTTAACCACTCCATCTCCACTATGTCAAAGCTGCAGAGATTCAGTGTGGCTACTAAATCAGTGCATCAGTCCTAAATAATTGATTTTAAGCAGGGCACCGAGCAGACCCAGAACAATACTTAAAGCTATTTTTAACTTGGATGTAACCAAAGGACTCAAAGGACAGGCAACACGTAGAAGAGTTCCTTCCCCCACACTTGTGTGTAGAAAACCTCAGCACATTAGCAGGGGCTTGCTCTAAGCCTATAAAGTGACCAGGCCTACATAGACAAACCTGTGTCTATTCCAGGTTTAACTTTCTGCCTGTTAACTTTTTGAGTGCAGACTGTAGCATGCTGAGCTCTTTGCTTTGAAAGCCAAGTTCTAATCCTTGTTAAGTAAAAGAAATATATAAACCAAGCTTCACAGGTGCCCCTGCCCACAAAGAAAAATCTCTAAAGTGGAGATGGGCTCCCCATGATATCCTTGCCATGAGTGAAGGCTACAGAACAGCCTCTTCTGCTCTTACATGAACTTTTCAGACAAGCTCCTAGTCAGTTGAAAACTGTCAGTGTGGGCTTCTGCTGGTTCTATACAAGGGTGAAGGAGCTGGGTAATGAGGTGAAACCTTTTTGCTCTGCTTTAGCACTAGCCTGTAGGGTGATGCTGATGGCTGGACAGATAGAATGCTCCTCACCTCCCCATATATACAGAGGACTCTGTTAGGTAGGGGTTGCATATTACTGAACTTCCAGCCTCTGAGCTGGAAGAAATATTGGAAGAAACATTGCAGAAACAATCTTGTTTTAGGATTTGGGAGTAATAAACTATAGTGAAAGTGTCTTTGGGAGGAAGGTGTGGTTTATAAATGCTTAAGATCACAAATACAACTAGTAAGAACAAGCAGACTGAGAATTTCTAAGAGCTTCAAACAGTGTCCTCTCCCTTAAATAATGTCTTTAGCATCAGCAGCTTGGAAAACGCACATGCTACTTTGCTCCATCAGGTCAAGCATTTATCTTCTCCAGAATCTTGTTTCCAGAATGTGCAGTCAGCCATTCCTCAAAAAATTCAACTCTAGCATTTATTAAAATGATCACCAGTCACTGTTTGTGTGCATTCTATAAGCCTACTATGGAGGACTGCCAACATTACATCTTTCAGACTACCCTGAATCAGGCTTGCCAGACTCTAACGGAAGCCAACACTGGAAGGAGGATGCAAGGACCATCAGCACCGATTTGTCCACATTTAAGCTCAGATATGTAAACCATGCACAAGGCTTACCAGAAACAGCTGAGTGTGCACTGTAAACTGTACCCAACACTGAAGGCAACCCAGACACAGCGCACATGCATAGTTGTGCGAGTATGAACACTTGTGTAGATGCACTCATCCATGGCTTCACATTCATTATGAGGAAAGGCTAATTCCTGTAATCTCCAGTTCAGTACTGAAATGCTGACTGAAAAGGCAAAATCTTGCTTCAAGGAGTCCTATAGCAGAGTCTGTTTCTTAGTGCTACCTGTTTTTCTGACCTCAAGCAAGTATTCAGTAGCCTTGGTAAGTGGTACTCCAAAACTAGTGCATATTATTCTATTTCCATTAAAATTTCCCAATTTTGTTTTCTGAAAATCCTAAGAAGTAACTTTTTGATGGATTCAAAATCTCTCCAAATTTTGCATCTCCATGCAACAGCAATCTTGTCCCTCTTACGGTACGGTACGCCACGCCACTGGAAGGAAAAGAGAGAACAAAGGGTTGCAGAAAGAGAGAGGAGGCTTCAGCCCCATTCAGCATTAGCTTGCGGCCCTCAACAGAAGAAAAGCTTTCAGTGAATAGGCGTGATCAATGAGTGTGTGTATAAATGTTTTTCAAGACAGCATGTCCCATATTGCAAATCTTGTTTCAAAGCAGCAGCTATTAATGAGGTCAATCCTTTTCCAAAGACAACCAGGGTTTTAGGAGGTCAAAAAACCCTGATCAACCATAGGGTAAAATAAGGGGGGTAGAAGTGGTTTGATTGCTACTTTCCAAGCCATTTGTCTTCAGTGGAGAGCATGTGTGGCCACGCCACTTACACCACAGTCAGAAATGTTAAATCTGGAGTTCTCATCGAGTTCAGTATGGAGGAGGCAGCTTAATAACCCGTAGGAACTCTGGATAAAAAGCATCACACAAGGGAGATGCAGTGTATAAGCAGGCTTGGAATTTCAAAATAAGGACACCTTTGAGAACAAAACACTTTTAATGACATTTAAAGCTAGGTTTGGCTTCTCTTTTACACCCCCAAAACTTTTCAGTAATCAGACCTGTTGCCTAATGATTGGAAGGGAATAGTTTTCCATCATTCAGTCAGGGTCAAGCACTTAGTTTGGCTCTCTTACTGGAAAAACTTTTAATTACAGCAAGTATAATTGGTACAGTCACAGTAATACAGAGGAGCTGCCACCTGAGGAGCAGGGATTGGATCTGTGCATGCAGCTGCGTAGGCACAGCGGCTGCAGAGGAGGCGGCGGTCAGAGCAGGAGCAAGGAAACGAGTCTCCAGAGACCAGCTCCACCTCCAGGAAGTACACAAGAAGTTTTGCAATAAGCACATCAATGAAGTCAGCCCGAGCACAGGCAACAAGCGTAAAAAACTGCTCAGAAAAAAGGCCAAGCTTACAACAAACAGAAGAGCCAACAAGTGACCATTTCTTGCCCACTAGATATCCCCCCCGCGCCATCCCATAAGACACAATGGTAAGAAAGAGAGAGAGAGAGAGAGAGAGAGCACAGCCCACCCCCAAAAGGTAAAAGGGTGCATTGTTTTCCCCTCAGCCCTACCAAGTCAATAGCAAAAGTTGGACTCAGAGAAATGCATGGACTAAGAGTGGACGAATCAAAGGTTCTTCAGTCTCCATTGACACATTGCTGTATAGTCATTTATATATTTACACATACACACAAGCCCTCCCAGCACCACAAATTAAAAAAAAGACATACAACCAAGAAACAGCTTCCCTCCCTCCCCCTCCCCCCGGGACTTTTGAGGATACAATCCAGGCCTGCAGGGAACTTTCACTAGACAGAATTTCTTCTCTGCGAGGACAACCCACTGGGTTATTCTGGCATAGGGGCGAAGAGAGGAACAGCGGCCAAGATAAGAGCAAGTTTGCTTACCTGTAACTGACATCCTTCAAGTGGTCATCTGTGCATTCACACATAAGGGCTCTGCACCTTCACAGGGCCTCCTGCCCTGAAGATTTTCCTAGCTAAACTTGTTCCAGCAGAAGCCCCTCCTCTCCCACCCTGGTATATCTAAGAGGGGTTCCCTCCACTCTCTCCAGTTCTTGTGAGACTAAAGTTGTGGCCTCAGAAGCAGGAGCAAGGCCAGTGAATGGCCAACCTATACTATCCCAACACGGTTCCTAAGGAAAAAACTGCGGAACTGGAGCTGTTGACACCAATATGGGGCCAGTGGGCAGGTTGTATGAATGCACAGATGACCAACTGAAGAATGTCAGTTACAGGTAAGCAACCTTACTTTCTTCCTCAAGGTCTCAGTGCATCACACACATGCTCACCTGGCTGAAGTGATTGCCACCAGAAACACGACCTTCGTTGAGAGGAGATTAAGTCCACAGTGGCCTAAGGTTTGGAGGAGGACTTCGTAAGACAAGTTCCAACCCAGCATGAAGGGTGTGATACCAGGTTATACAGACTTCTCAAGAATCAATCAGACTGCGGATGTGAAAACACTGAGAAATCATTGACCTTTCTGTGGAACAATGAGGTGGGAGTCAAATATACTTTAATGGAGGACGGTTTCAGGCCTCGAGTGCAGCGCATGGAGGAAGCTGAGGATCTTCCAGATGGATGCCCGATGTGGATCAAAGGCTTTTCCTAGACAAAAGCATTCCATTTTGCAGTGTATGAACTCGTATTTGGTTGCAGGGCCACATCCAGGATCACCTGTATCTTGGGAGGGGGGCCTCCTGATCTACTGGCCCATCTTCCACACTCTAAAATGGATGGTGTCAACATCCGGGGAAAGGATCATCCCTTGGTCCCAGGAGACGATGTCAGGAGCCAAATAAAGTTGTGGCTGGACAGGCAGAGAAGGCTGGCAAACAACACTTGTTAGGCCATTACGGTATGAGGAGGATACAAGAGGTGCCTTCCATTCAGATCTTCCTCAGGATCCTGGTGATCAACCGGAATGGTGAGAACCAAGCAGAACAGAGTCTCTTCCCAGAAGGACGGACTGCATCTCTCATTGAGCCCTTGCCAACCCCAGTTCAGGAGCAGATGGCATCACACATGTTGGTCACCATGGCAAAGAAGTCCCCCAAAGGGGTACCCCAGGTCATGAAGAACTGCGTCAGGACTCCCATTCATGGACCCCTCAGTCCTCTTGCTCAGAGCATCAGCTGTGATACTCTGAATCCTGTCCAAATGGATAACCACAATGACAATGACAAGGCACCCATCCCAAACCATTAGTCTGCATCCCAAGCCAGGGATGCAGACCATGCTCTTCCTTGCTCGTTCAGGTAGAACACCACCATAGGGTTGTCCAAGGTGACCTGAACATGCTTTTCCTAAGGCGGAACTAGAGCACAATCAGTGCCTTCTAGACCATGAGGCAGTTGATCTGCTCCCTCTGGTCCCAATCCATCCACAGTCTATGGGTCCTGCTGCTGCCACAGTATGCTCTCCAGCCCAGGCATGATGCATCCATCAGGGTCAGGTCCAGTTCCTTTAGCATGAAGGCAGCTTCCTCTGCCAAGTGGCATCAGCAGGTCCACCAGGCGAGGCTCGTCCAGACCAAATATGGGAGCACCAGATGCTTCTGGACTGAATTGCATTGGGACCAACAGGCACACATGAACCAGAGCTGCACTGGCCACATCCATAACCTGGCAAAGGGAATGACCACAACCATTGCTGCCATAGGGCCCAGAAGCCATTACACCCACCACACCATCATCTTGGGTTTGACCTGAAGCCACGAGGCAAAATCGATCAGCACTGCTGCCGCCTGCTGAAAGGTACGCCTGTGCAATCATGGTATGGAGCCTCTCCCCGACGTGGAGTGGACTGAGAAAGAGAAAGGACAGATTCCTTGCAGTTAATACGCAGTCCCAGAGTGCCTAAGAGATCATGTGACCAGCATCGAGTCTAAAAGTTTGTCTTGAGACAGGACAATCAGCTTTCAGTCATCCAGGCAGGGGAAGACCTGGTTCCCCTGAAGCCAGAGGTGGGCACAGGCCATGGCCATGCACTTGGTGAAGACTCCGGGCTGTGCAGAGGTGGAACAGGAGCATAGAAAAACTGGAAGGCAATGGGACTGATCTGTAACAGGAGAAAATGCAGGTAGTCTGGATGGACAGTGACATGGAAGTATGGCTCCCTTGGATCAATGGAGGCAAACGAGTCCCCTTGGTGCTCTTCCGACAGCAACATGGCTACTTCCAGCAAGAGGGGAGAGGGCGGTTTTGAATGCATGGAACAGAGAACCGGCTCGCTGCTGGTTCTACCAGGACCAGCACAGGAACCAGCACTGGACCCACTGTTGGTGCAGGAGCAGATGGCACCGGTAGTGAAGTGCTGGAGGGTGCCTTCAAGCAGGGGAACTGGCTCACTGCTGCGGCCAGCAGCATTGCCTATCGGTGTCCAGCCGCTTCTTCTGCAGCTGCTGGAAGCGAGAGGTGGTGTCCCTCCTGTGTGGTTAGACAGGCTGCTGCTGGCATGCAGCTCTGGTATTGTGCCCTGGGCTGGTATGGGAGGAGCCCCCGTGCCCATTTACACACCCTCTGATGCTGCTGTGGGGGCACAAGGCCCATCTTCTTTGCTGTGGTCCTGCTTTTATGGACTGTGTCAAGCTTCCTGTCTGACTTGGGTGTTGAAGAAGCCTCCCCCCACACACAAAAGGGCATGTGGTGGTGGGCGATGTTGATCTGCTGCTAGGATAGCTGGAGGGACTCCAGCTGAAACATCCTAGCCAATCCCAGTGTTGTTCGGCGAGGATCTCAGCTAGGGCGCCCATCTTCCTCCATAGGAAGAGCTGTTCTCTTCCCGTGCTCACCGCTTAATTTAAGATACAGAGACCCAGCCCCATTGCTGCATAGATCTTCCTTGTCATAGAATCCACATGGTGCCCCCTCAGTCCATCAGCATCGAGTGCTCCTGCCCCCCCAGGTTCAGTAGAGGCTTTCCAAGCAGCAGGACGTAGGCTATGGCTGGGCCAGTGCCTCTCATGGTCCCTTCATGGATTGGAGGGTCAGAAGAAACGGGATGGCAACCAGCACCACGTCCTCCATTCAGACAAGGTCATAGACTAGATACACTGTGTGTTCAGCCAGTTGCTACGTCTCCGGTCCAAGTGACACTGCCATCCACAAATCTGTTTGAAGAAACTTCCCAGGTCCTTGAAGGGGGATCCCGCCCCCTGTGCTGGAATGTCACCAGGTGAGGAGTTAAGCAGATCCTCAAGGAGTGGTGGTGTGTTGGAGTTGGTGCGTTCTCCAAGCCTAAAGACAATGACTCTAGTTGGCAAGGCAGGCTGCTCTGGCACGGCAAGTGGCTGAGATTCTGAACAGGCATCTTGGGTTCCTCCGGGTGGCAGCTGCAGGGCCCCCACTGTAGGAACTGCAGGGTTGCCGGGGCCTCTCTCCCCCCTGGGCAGCCACAGTAGTAGTAGTGTGGCAGTGAGGCGGCAGCACCCAGTAGGCCTTCCAGCCCGGAGTCAGCAGCAGAGATCTGGCCCATTCTCTCGGCCTGCAGCTGGAGGCGAGGGATGGCATGGGGAGATGGTGGTTCTGCATGGTGAAGATCCCAGTGGTGGCATTAGTGATTCCCTGCTCCCAGTGGGCGGTGAACAGCCCCCTCGCAGTGGAGAACAAAGGCTGCAGGCAGGCCAGAGCATGGAGTGCCAAGTCAAATGCCCCCCTCAGAGAAGGACTGGGTCACTGTTGCAGGAACCAGCCCAAGAACCACTGCAGGAGCAGTATTGGCATAAGCGGTGCTGGAGAAGGATGGTGCTGTGGCCACTTCCGGTGCTTCATCTTCTCCTTCAGAGCCTCCGCTATCCTTTGAGCCTTCTTGGCCCACTTCCTTGTCCAATGTTCTTCATTCTCCAGATACCCAGGCATGGGCGGGACAGATGGGCGGCTGGTGGAGGCTCAGCAGCTGCCAATGGAGGGTGGGAAGGAAAAGCCGCCTGGAAGGTGGTCAGGCTCTCTAGCGGCACAGCCATGGCTGAGTCAGTGGCTGAAGGGCACAGCTCCGGAGCTCAGCCCTGACTCAGCCTGCTCAATTCTACCAGGCCTGGTGCATGAACACCTGGCAGTGCAGGTGGGAGTCCATGCAATGTCCTGTCCGAGACAGAAGAGGCGCAGGGAGTATCCATCCATGGAAGGTAAATGGCTTCCACATGAGATGCACTGCCTAAAGACCAGTTGAACTGTCATGGGGGAAAGTAGAACAGTCTGGTAAGACAAAAGGGTCAAAAAAGAGTCAATGATAGGAGAGGTTTTTTTAAATAAAAGATCTTTTTCTGGTGGGAAGGGAAGGAGCATATCAAGGGATAAAGCAGGGTTTTCGGAAGAAATCCAAAATGGTTCAAAGTGAGTGAATGAGAAATAGAGTGAGCAATAGAAAGATCAAGAAATCCCTACAGCACTAGAAATCCCTAGGAAAGATGTGAGGCTCCCACAACGGCAGTCCAAATAGGACTGAGGAAAATCTCCTCCTAGATATACCAAGGGGAAGGACTCAAACTGGAACGAGTTTAGCCAGGACAATCTCCCCAACAACAGGCCCCATGCAGGTGCAGAGCCCAAGTGGATGATGCACAGAGATCACGAAGAAGCAGACAACTGGTCACCTTCTCTATTTACACCAGGGGGAAACTGATGTGGGCAGTGGGGAGTGAAATGAAGCTCTGGGAACAACCACTTGAGATTAGTTGGGAACCTGCTTACAAAAGAAGTAATTTTTAATGCCTTCACCTACCCCACCCACCAGCCACAGAAGAAAATGGTTCAGACCACTTGAAAGCACGTACGCAGGATAGTGGTAAGCATTCCTTACCACTGTGGAATAAGAGACCATGGCAGATGGAACTTCTCAGCAGCACCTTCCAAAGAGGCTTCATCTTCCCCAGACGACTGCTAGCCTTCTTTTGGAGACACAGCCTTTCAACCCCCAAATTGCATATCTGCTCCTTATAAAATGCCAGGCCCAGCCACAGATCAAACCAGCCTTTGTCCCCTGAGAAATGGAGCTCAGACAAGACTGAAGCAACAACCCGCCTCCTTGCTGGGCCTGGGCCTTGCCTCCCCTCCCCTGCCCTGCCCTCCCCTCCGCCAGTGCCTGCTCCAGAAGAAAGGCAACGCTAGTCAGTTCTCTGGGCCAGGAACAGCGATGCAGGAACCAGTGTCAAGACCATCATATAATAATTTACTGTGATTCAATCTGTGGCTTTGTACAAGTTGCTGGGATGGGGAGGAGGCAAAAGAGAAGGGAAGGGATATTTAAAAAAATAAAATGAGTTCATTGCAGGCCTTGGTAAAGTTTTGAGACAGTCCATGCAGAGCTCTTGGGGCCTGCAGACACCATCTTGTCTGTCCCCTTCTTTGAATCCATTTGATTCTTCTTTCATGTCACCTCCATCGCCGTGCTACACATAGTGGAAACCCCTCCAAGTCACAGTCTGGTGAGCTGGGAACAGAGAAGGCAGGGATTAGGACAGCTCCTGTAAAAAAACCAAACAAGGCAAGTTTCCTGATACATGAGAGATTTTGGGGAACTGCAAATAAACCCTGTAACACTTCATGAGCTACAAAGAAAACGCCCCTGGATGGAGGATCCATAGGAGGGACGCCTTGCTTTGGAGGGAAGATAGGCAGATGCCAGGCTTTGCTTCAACCTGCTCCTGCGCAGGCACTGACTGGCTTGGCTAGTGGGGGTGTGGAGCTCCTGAGGCGTCAGAGCACAGCAGCAGCCACCCTTGTGTGGCAAGTGGTTAAAGTTAAAAGCAGGAGCAATCTGGCCTGTTACAGCTGGCCCTTCACAAGCAGAGCCGCACGTTTATGAAGCCATTAAAAAAAATCTACTACTTAGCAGCAAAGGCAAGCCACACAGTGCAAAATGTATTTTGGAGTAGCAACCATTTTTTAAAGGCAGCCCTTTCTGATACTTGCCTCCACTTTTCCTTTTCTCTGTTTCAGTCCTTCACAGAGAAGGTTTTTATAGTGCAATCACCTGCCTCCACTGAATTTTACAGGGGTTCCAGTCAGCATCTCTTTATGCCCCCCCACTCTCATATTGCACTCATCCCCCTCCCATGTTTTCTTTCTGCAGCTTCAGTCTCTCCCCCTACCCCCATTTGTTAAGGAAGAACACACGGAATAGCTGCAGAATGCCTTCTGAATGGTACTGCTAGGAGCTTCCACCTGGAAGCATCTCCTATGTGAGATTAAGTTCCACGAAGAAAGACCAGCTATAAATGCAACACCTCCCTAGCTGTTTGGGCAGCACTATAACAGCAATGGCTTTCTTGTGAGCAGATGTCTGAATTATTCGCATTTGCTGTCGACTACCCAAGCCAAACATAAAGCCTTAGTCATACATCTAAGTGCACCATGCGATGCCTTGCCACGCAGGCATTTACAGGTGAACCGGCAGACTGTCTCCGCTGGGAAAGCAGCCTGTGACAGGTAGAAGGAACAACTTGTGGCATTTGGCAGCGGCTGCTGAGTGCAGCAACAAGACTTAAGGATATGCAAGCAATGACAGCATTGCAGGAACTCCTCCTCCGCCACCACAGAAAACAACAGGCCTGACTCTATTTTCTGTCATTTAGCCACACCTATCCACTCTTTGACCCAATTCAGATGACACAACAACCCACAATACGTAAACAGCAATGACAGATTCTCGTGTCGGCTGATTTCAGCACAGTTCCTGCAAGCTGTCCTATTTTTCATGAACGAGACACCCTGAGAACGCATGGCGTGTCTAGGAGCTGTTGTGGCGCTGTCCTTAACGTGACGGGGCAATTTTATTGTGGCTTGTTGGGAATGGCTGCAGGGCCACTCAACAAGAAGGGGGAAACCTGCAGCTCGTTTTTATCATCCCACTGGTGACTGCCCTTCCATCAATGCTAAAACAGCATCTTGGAAGAGCATCACTCATTCCTTGGCTTTTCTTTTCAATTTTTTTCCACAACCCAAAAATGCAGCTGGAGTCAGTCCCTGGAAATTGCACTTTTGAAAATGTTGTTTTTATTGGTTCATCACACTTGCAGAAGTGCAGTCAAATGAAGCAGCAGTTCTGTATCAGTTACAATTCAAGGAAAACTTGTGGAAACAGGTATATTTTCAGGAGACATTTAAACACATCATTTTGTGCTTCCTAAACCACATTAGGGAGGAGCTTCCAGAGGATGGAAAAGTCTTGTCACATGAGATTCCCTTGGTCACAGAATGACCAGCAAACCTTCCCTGGCTGGGTGTACATAGGGGAAGGCAATCTGCTAGGTGTTCTGGCCCCAAGTTTATTTTGGAACATAAACACGGCTTGGTAGAGAACAGGCAGTCAGTGCAGTGCTGTCAACAGAGATGTGGCACAAACATGGCTGAGGGTCGCAATGAGCACCCAGACGGCTGCATTCTGTACTGCTGCAACGCAGCCCAGCAGAGCGCGCACGCGGTATTCTGACTGTGCCGTGGCCAGTGCATGAACCACAGTGGCTGGCTGTTCCGATCCAGGAATGGACACAGCTGATGCCCCAGCGGAAGGTGCTAATGGGTATTCCAGGCCACTGAGGTCCCCTGGACCTCCAGTAACACATGGATCCAGGGGCACCTTCAAACTCAGGGCCCGTTCCTTTAGAACACCATCTTGGATGTGAAAAAACCTTGGTGAAGAACCCAGTTCCTGAACCTTGGACCCATTCACCCCAGGAGCTCTCCCTTATTTGGTTTCCATTTATTAGTGCTCATTCACTCCATGGCTGTCTCCAGTTCAGAACATGCACAGCCTCTCCTGAGATGTGAGAGGAAACAGAGCTGGGCATCACAGCCATGTCCTAGATGTCCTGCTGACCACTGCCAAGGGCTTCTTACAGATTTTAAGCTAGGGACAGCCCACAGCTCTACTGATAGGGAGCGAAGGCATCCAGTGACGTTCTCTCCAGCTGGCAGTGTAACTAAGCTCAACCAAGCCTGACAGGTAACACCACAGGAGCGTGGTAAGGTGGTGAACCTTTCCTATATAAAATAATGCATATATTTAGAAAACTAGGTTGGAAAACTATTGTTGTGAATAATGCTGACGCTTCTCTGGCTCCATCTCCCTTTGACTACCCACCACACTTCCTGTGACCTTACCTCTGGTTGAATAATTCTCCAAGTCTCATGGGGACAGAAAGATGCTGTCCAGCATAAAGCTTGTACTGCAGATAATCAAGGAGAAACAAGCTCCCATTTCCTGCTGCGCAAAAGGGAGCCAGGACCACACCCACAACCCAATTGCCAAGTTATGCTCTCCTCACAGGCAGCTTTCCAGCAAGAAAGTACGTTCAGGAGGGCCAGAGCAGTGCACTCCATACACAGTGTGGGCAGTGCAGGGGATGTTAGAATGAACGCAGGCTTGGCGAATGCGGGGCTTGCTCCTCCTCACAGCCCTTGGCAGGAGCATCTCTCTCAGGGCACATAGCTTACGGAGCATTCAAGAGTCATCCGTGTGCTTTCAGCAGCAAAAGAACAGGAAATGACCACCCACCCACCCAAACTCATATCCCTGGCCAGAGGAAATACTCTCAGACAGCTGGATTATTTGCACATCTGGACCCCCCCCCCCCACAACAATAGCTGCCCTAGGAGCAGCTCAAGAATTGGGCCTGCTGGGAGATCTTTCTTGCCATCCACTCACTCCTCGGTTGTGATTATTTGGGTGGAGTCAAGTGTGGTTCTCTCCCTCTCAATCCCTCTCCCTCTTTTTGCTATTGCAAATGCTATTTCCAGAAGAAAAGGAGGAGGGGAAAGCTCTACTTCTTACTCAGCTACTACAGTTTCTCTCTAGACTGTGCAGGAAAGCCACTAAATCACATTTTAAAGGTTTTCGTCCTATCTACTGGCCTTAGTACTCACGCACAGAATCAAAAGGCTGCATCTCTGACCAGGAAAGAGATCTTCTCCAGACAAAAAACTTTCTTCTGATGATCCTGATAGCATGAACCTTTGTTATGGGGCATGGCTCATTTCAATATCCGAGGCTGCCTTTCTCCCCCTGCCCCACCTCCCACCCACTCCTAATGCTTAATTTCCATGTTAACCTCTACTGCAAGCTGTGCCTTCTCTCTCTCTCTCTCTTTTTTTTTTTTTTTTTTGAAAGCACAGGAGATGGCAGAAGATGTGCAAAAAAATAATCACCCCAAAGTTATCTAGATTTTAAAAAACCAACCAGTCTGGCTGGTCTTGCTTTGCTTTGCTTTATTCCAAACCACCAGGATGGCCAAGGCAGGGGGATCTCAGTAAAGGGATGTGGCAGATTACGTGAGGTTTCCTATTACGCACCTATATATCCAAGGGCTATAGGTGTTTTACAGCACATGTCTGCTCAAAAGTAACCTTCACAAAGTTCACTGAGGCTTAGCCCCAAGAGAAGTGCAGGCAGGAGTGCAATCTTAAGGGCAGAGAATGAGCCTTCCCCTGCGTGCCTCTCCCACCTGCTCCAAACACTTGAGGGGGAACAAGCGTTACGAGTAACACGGCGTTTCGGAAGATCACGGCAATGCATCTTCAGTCTGCATTCCAGTCATCTTTCACTGGAATGTGAATATCAAACACTTGAGTTCTGAACACTGCCCGGTTCTGAAGCTCTGACAGGGCTGCAGACCACTGAGGTGCAGCTTGCCCGGCTCTCACTCAGTTCAGGACAAACGTGGTCTCGTCACTGATGCAGACATGAACTTCATGAGCCTTCCTACGAAGGAGGCACGTTACCGTCAAATCTAACGGTGCCAACATCACCTAAAATGAGCAGTGGTAGAGGAACCTTCTGCAATGCAAGATGCTCGCTACAGCCATGCTGCCAAGAAGCAACTAAATTGCAGGCAGCTGCATTGATCCATACCCACTCCAGCAGCTTTCATCTTCTAGGGGCTTGTTTTTATAAAGCTAATATCCCCATACACTCCAAAATATTTGAGCATTGCAACAGAGATAATTGCCCACAATTATACATCCTTGCTGAGAAACTTCATCCCCACTTCGACCCCAAGCTACCAAGAGTACTGAAGCTAAGCTCAGAATGGAAAGGGAAATCTGAGTGGTAGCAGATGACATCAGCATCCCCACTATTCAAAAAATCCCTGAAAGCCCTCCATGCGAGCAGCAACAGGAAGCATCATTCAGAGGCTGCCAATCTGGAGGAGGAGAGGAAAATCAAGGCGAAGAAAGCAATAGAGCTTAAAAGGTTGAAACAGACAAAAGAAACTGGCTGGGTTTAGACAATCTGATAACCCAGACTCGCGTGTTGAGCTTGGGGTGCTGCTGAAATGTAGGTTATCAAGGCAGACATGTCATGAGTGGAGCCGGCTGGAGCCGGAGGTCAGACTAGATGGCTCAGAAGACCCCTTCTGACTCGCGCTGTTTCTATGCTGTCTGAACCCAGGTGCACTAACAGACCATGGTTTAATCATAAACAAAGCATGAAAAAACCCTTGTTGTTGGATTGTGAATTGTGGCTTATTTGTGGTTATCAAACCATGGCCTGTTAGAGCAGTTGGGTTCAGACAACACGTTACCCCACATTTCAACAACACACATTTGAATAAAAAACACACTCAACCCTTGAATGTGGGTTATTGTGCTGTATGAACCCAGTCACTGCTTCTAATCAACAGTATATATAAAAGTGAGTATCATCATGTCCATTCTTGACAGTCTACACCCAAGATTCCTGACTTGTTCAGTTGCTTTAGAATTACACAACTTGCAGTCCACATTTGACAAGCTCCATCCTGTCCTCCAAAATGTCTGAAGGACATCAAATTCATAAAGGTGAGTAGCTAAGGAAAAATACTCACTAGGAAAAATAAATAAGAAATAGAGCTTATTTGCTTTTCATTCTAACTGCCCCTGGCCTGGTTCCCATTCAGAAGGCAGAAGAAAATGTGCAGGTACTTGGCTGATGTGCACAATATTGAGAGAGGGAGGGAGACAATTCCCCCAGTTCCTTACCTTGGTCATGATATTACACATTTACAATTCATGCAGCCTGGGCCACTTTCATCTGGAGGATTCAATTTGCGTAATTTATGCTGCCGTATCTCCCGCACTAAAGTATAGAAGGCATCTTCAACCCCCTGGAAGAGAGCAGCAATGCATCATGAAGAAAGACCACACACAGAAAGGAAACATCAAAGCAGCCATTTTAAAAGGTTGCTAATAATATCTTACCCAGTGTTGCCAGTTCTCAATGTGTGAACATAGCTAATACAGTGTGGAAACGAAGTAACTGTACATTTCAGTGTGAATTAAAAGGCTTTGTAAAGATGTGTAGCTCAAATTAAAAGATCCAAAAGACATACACAGGATCCTTTTGCAGTGAACTGGCTCACACGCTCTTTTCCTCACACAAATAACTGCACTGTGTTCTTAATGTGCCCAAGAGCACAGGGAGAAAGCCAAGTGCATTCTAGGTCAGGGATAAAGAGAGGGTAGGCCTCCACATAATGCCGGACTTCAACTCCCATCATTCCCGAGCATTGGCCATGCTGTCTGAGGCTTCTGGGAGCTGACATCCCAAACATCTACCCACTGCTCACTCCATTCCAGGCCCACACCAATTCCTGTGATTGCTTCTGTTCCCTCACACTCAAGGACCATTAGCAGATACGATTAGCAAGGAGAGCATTGGTAGCCTGACAGCGAATGTATGCAGTTTGCTCAGCGGGGCAATGTGCCAGTTCGACCACTGGCCGCAGCAACAGTAGCCCTGCACAAAAGGGAAAGGTAAGCTCAACAGCTGTTCTTTTGCAGAACCAAGGGAGGCAAGCTGCCTTGGGAGGTGGGGCAGAGGACAGGCATCCTGCACCAAAGACTGGTGAGATCTGAACCCCAACACACTAAACAGCTCCTCTGAGCCCACAGTTTTTAGGGTGAACAGAAAACAGTTTCAACAGAGACAGACTTTACTTTGTATACTCACCGGCATGCACACATTACTTTGCTTTGAAGCAATTCCAACTGGTAGTAAGAAAATGCTTAAAGAAGTGGGAGGTAGGGCACCTTGGAGACCACCAAGAACGGTGTCCAGAGCCACACTGATGCACACGGGTGCCAAACAGGCGCCATGATTCCATTTTCATGGGAGAACAGACTGGATTCTTCTCAGTTCTGAAGTGGGGGGAAGGGGGTTTTGGCGGGGACTTTCGTTCAGACCTACTGCCTACCTACCTGTCTAGTTTTGGCAGATGTCTCTATGTAGGGAATCCCATAGCTCCGAGCCAGCTCCTGGGCTTGCCGCGTTTCCACAGTTCGGGCTGGAAGGTCACACTTGTTCCCCACCAACACCATGGGCACATCGTCAGAGTCCTTCACTCTTTTGATCTGCTCCCTTCAGAGGAGAAAGCAGAAGTGAAGCATATTAGTCAAAGGCCACTGCTGGCTCTATGGGGCCCTTATTTTGAGGAGCCTGAACAGAGGACAAAAATCCCTCTAGAGGGTCTTTGGGCCAATATAGCAGAAGAGAAGTTTAATAACAAACAGAGCAGAACAGAAGTCTAGAGACATTCTGTCCCAACTGAGTGAAAAGGGTGGGTCACCATCCATAATACACCTTGCCATCTGGGTGAAAAAGCATTATTGTTGTTTTTACCTGTTTTAATGAAAGCAATTTTAATATTTTAAAATTAAGAATCCATTTTAATGAAAAAGTATAAAAAACCAAATGTCTTCCTCATTCAAAAATAATCTAGTTACAACTAAATCTCATGATAACACAGCTTTTAATAGTTGTTAATGTAAACAGGAAGAAGCTTGCTTGCAGTGCATGTTACTACAGTTCACGGGTTAACGAATCCACAGATTTCTGATGGGTGCCAGCATTACATCTGAATGAGGCTGCTGAGATAAATGAGGCTTTGCTGTAGAAGTGAACTAATCTGATCTTGTCTCCAGTATGAACATTTACACTCTACCTTCCAATTCTAGAAATTTCATTTTCTCCGATGAAATAGTATGCAACCCTGCTCTGACCCATCAACCTGGGGCATTTCATTTTTTGCATCTTCCTGTTTTCCTACACTTGGAAAACGAAACACACGAGGCTGGGAGTAAGCCACACTGAACTCAATGGAACTTATCTCTAAGTAGACATTTATAGGATTGTATTGTTAACCTCAAACTTTCATGGGTGCAAAGACCATATACATTCCCTCAGGAAGGAAGGACGGACGGACGGACGGATGGACGAAGTGGAATTTAATTTTAATCAAAAATATAAACTAAACTTTTCCTGATTCATTTTGTCCACCCTACCAGCCAAAAAGCCACAAACTAAAGACATCCAACTCCTGTATTTAGAATAAAGCATGTAGTAAGTTAACAAAGACACTGTGTTCACACTGGTACTATATTACACTGACTCTTCCACTGTAGCAATCACATTTAACCACTGTTTGTTCAGTGTTAAAAGCTGGTTTTGCTGCTGCTGGAAGAACCTGGTATCCCAAGGGGAAATCACCGTGCATAATTTAATTGAGCACAATATTTTCTTAGCCAGAACAGGGGATGTTTGGGCAAGTGCTGGAGTGGTAGAAGGGTGAGGAGTTGTGGAAACACAGAAGAGATGAAACAGCTCCTCATCTAACCCCTCTCACGCACAAAACACACACTCAGGGATTAGGACTATTACTTTCGCACCCCACCCAGCAGGTCAAAACCACAAGGATGATGCAAAAAGGGAACAAAAAGATATACCAGCAGAGGACAGTCTGGAAGACAAGAGGAGCTGGAGTTATGGCACATAAAGGAAGCCGATACAGAAGTTCTCCCAGTATACCCAAGCGCCAAATCCCTGTCCAGGGCTCCTCAAATCTTGGCTTCCAAGGTTTCAGACAACCTTTTTTTTAACTTTACAAACATGAAACAACAAACTCCTTGATGGTGTTCACATTTGCTGGCACACTGAAGACTAATAATTGTATGACAACATACAATTCACTGGCTACCGTCCAGGCAACATTATCAAATGGATGAAGCAAGCCAGAAGACAGGTGAGCAGGGGAACTGCAACTCTCCAGGGTTGGTTATATTCCACTTCTCATCAGTCCCAGCCAGCACAACCAAACTAGAAAATGCATGCGCCATTCCATGTGTCAATTTTTAATGTGCCACCAGATTCCTTGCTGTTTTCAAGAAACAGACACTCCCCGCTAAGAAGCCACAGACAATTCCTGACAATTCCATGATTCTGTATGTACAGTAAAGGGGGTGGGTGAGTGGGAAACCGCTCAGCAGTAAAGCGTGTGCTCTGATGTATAAGCTGCCAGGTTCAGTCCTTGCCAAGATGACAAGAGATATAGGCTAAAGCAGCAGGAGGACACCAGGTTACAGATGGCTGTTCTACATGATTTCAAGCATTGTTTTGCAGCCGTAAGAACTATAAAGCTCTTGCTTATGGAAAAGGAACACAGAAGGCGAGCCGACATTCTGAGGAAGATCATTCTGTACTCGGTTATAAGTAGCACTAGTAGTAGTTCATGTTATTTCATTTCTATACCGCCTGTAGCCCAAGTTTTCTGGGTGGTTCACAACATGATATAAAAACAAGAAAATAGTGTACATAAAAGAATGTATGCAAGTTTTTTTAATTAATTGAAACAGTATTCAAGTACAATAAAAATACCTAGCCAAGATGAAAGGAAAAAGGCACCGGGATAATCCCCTTGGGCCCCTGGATGAGCAGGGAGGTCTTTAAAGGCATCTGAGAAGAGGGTTGTCTTACCCTGGCACTGAAAAGATAGCAAATTTGGTGCCAGGAGGGTGGCTTCAGGAAGGCCGTTCCAAATTGCATTCCATGTTATTTTCAGCACTCGCACAGTATCTGCTGAGCCTTGCCTACACCCAGCACAAAGAGTCTCTCTTGCTTCATGTTCGTAGAAGCTAGAAGAATTCCTCTTTTTTCATCTCAAGACACTCTTCTAGATCAAAGTCTGGGGACTCCTGCTGCAGTGTGGTGAACAGGGCCCACTGTGCTGAGCAGAACAAACCACGCTGAGAGCGTGAGCACAAACTATGTTCGGTGCCACAGCGCCAGGGCACCGAACTGCTACCGAGGTGCAAGATATTTCCTTGAATCCATCAGGAAAGAGCCGGGCTCTGTTATCCCTCAGAGGGCAGCTCAGCTCCCAGTTTAAAAGATGAAAACACCAAAGAGGACACAGAGATGCATGAGGGCTTGTCCATGCCAATTACTTTCCATTAACCTCAGGGATTCCCAGTGAGTCTCTTCAAGGAAAGCTAGAACTAAAGTGCGTCTGTCTCAATCTCCCTCTCTGACACACCCATAATTTCTTGCATCATTTTGAGTAATAAACTTCAGAAAATGCAAATCATATTTCTCTGATGAAAGGACAGGGAATTTTCTACCATCAAAAGAAAGCAGAGTTGCATTTATAATGAAAGAGTTATTCATATTCATTCTTGACTAAATATATCGTACACACCACCTTGACAATTCCCCTGCTCCCACCCCATTTTAAATACTATATTTTCATTGCACTGGTTCAGTCCAATTGCTCATACAATAATGTTGGAAAAACCAAATTAGGAAAAAAAAATCACAGAACTTTGTGTAATTAACCTTTCCTGCACTCTTGTTCAGATGTTTTACCAGATAGCAACAGGCTATATGAAATACAGGCAGTCCCTGGATTATGGATGAGTTTCATTCCTGAGAAAATGGAAATTTGTCTTTATATAAGTCAAATTTGTTTGCAAGTCAGATCACATGTAGCCAGCCTTTCACAGGGGTTAGTGGCCCAGGACCCCCATAAAAGTGGAAAAACTGTGAATATCTCTAGTCCCTCACCACCCAAACTCGCATCCGTGTCTTCTCTTTGGAGCAAGGAACTGCCAGAGAGATTTCTCTCTCCGGATGGGTAGGGCAGGACAACCCTTTCTCTTCCTTTTCACTTCCTCTCTCTATTGTGATGATTTCTGCAGTAATTTTTTTAAAATTAATAGGCCTTATGGCAGTTCTTAAGTATGGACTATTTGTAACTCAGACATTCGTAACTCGGGAACTGCCTACAAAAAAAGCAGCGTGGAACTTTTCCCTTCTGCCACACCCCTAAAGCAACATAATCATGTAGTATTCTGCATGGAAACTTATGCATATGGCTTCCAATTTTCATGATTCCTTCACTGCAGAACTGGCACTGGGAGGAGGAAATTCATGCATAAGTTGGTCCCTGTCCTCTTTGAGCACATTGATTTTGGATATTAAAATATACACACCTAAAATAAAGCAAAATTGTAATTTTTTGCTGCTGCCAAGTATGGCAGCAAAGCATCAATTCAGCCCTTTAAGGTGGTCCTATTTTTCATTTTTCCCCCTACTGCGGTACATCTGAATGGCAGCAAATTTCATGATGCAGTGAGGGCAGGGAGGGCCATGCAACCCTCCAAAAAGCAAACATTGCCCACTGCATTTTCAGCTCCATAAAGACCTGAACATCTGTCACTGTCTGTTCATTTTTATGAGGCTTGCCCAGGAGATCCAGAAAGCCCTTTCTTGATACTTATCAATTCACTGCCAGCGAACCAGCTACTCGTACATAACCACCTCAAGTAAACTGGGGAAGAGGAAGAAGAAAGACACCAGCTGAACAGATTAAGCGACTGTAGCCAAGAAGCTGTCCTGCGTATGATGTAGTAGGCCACTGCAAGCCACAATCACGGCTGTCCCCATTTAGCCTTCAAACCCTGAAACACTAGCTACAGGGAGAACACCAAAAAGAGAACGGTGCTGCACTGCCAATGCTGGCTTGCGATAACCCGTTGACCGCGAAACAATTTAAGCAAGCATCATGCACTGTGTGACAATATACAATTGTTTTTTTCTTTTCTTTTTGTAAAGAAACAAAGTTTCAGCAAGCAATGGGGCAAAGAGGGAGGTGGTTTAATCCTCTCCTCCCAGTGTTTACTGGTCCCAACACAAACTGGGGCCATGCACTTATTATCAAGTTGTCAAGCTGAAAAGAAGAAAAGAGAATAGGCTCAGCTTCACACTTATGCTTTATCATTTCCCGCAAGTCTGTTCACTGGATCACTGCACTCAAGCCTTCTAAAGACAGCCTGGGTAGTGAAGCACACCATGAGAGTGATCATGGTAAAACTACTAGCAAAGCCTCCATCAGCCCATCCAGTTCTCCCTGAAGAAGCACACAACCCTCCTTCTTAAGCAATTGGCACCATAAGATTCTTAACAATGCAGCTCCATTGATTTGGGAGGAAGCGGGAGAGGCTGTCTCTCCTTTAAAAGAAATGATACGTTTAGTGAGCTCCCCACACCAGGTCAACCAGCAATCCTCTTGGCTGGAGCTTCACACAGTCACTGAGAGGAGCTGTCTGCTTAGCTGGATCCTCAGGTAAAGCCGCCACTGCTGCCACCGCATCCTCCTGCTCCTCCTCGTGAAAGGGTGCTAGACAATGGGGGCAGGGTGAGCTGCCACCTGGGTAGGGTTAACCCAGGCAAAATCAGTGGCAGGGTCCCTTCCTCCAGGCCTTTCCTGTTCTTAAAAAAAGTGACTGCTCCATGAAGCCTCCCATGGACATGTTTTAAATTTCTACTGACCTGTACTGATGAATGTCTTCGAAGGACTTGGTGTTGTTAATGGCGAAGACACAAAGGAAGCCCTCTCCTGTGCGCATGTACTGGTCTCGCATGGCACTGTACTCTTCTTGGCCGGCTGTGTCCAAGATGTCTAACAAACAGGTCTCTCCATCAATGACAACCTGCTTTCTGTAGGAATCCTGAGGGGACAGAGGAGGATTAAGAGATGTTAGCAGGGGAGCAAATGAGCAGAGATGAGTTGTGCCTCATCTGCGGATATTTGGCTTACCTCCCCTGCTGAAAAACCTACTCCTACCCTGCTTGCCACCTCCCCACACTCCCTTCTCAGCCTGGTGCCCTCCAGATTTGTTGGGGAGGATGGGAAATGTAATCCAACACATCTGGAGGGCACCAAGTTGAGGAAGACTCTCCTCTGTCAGTGATGGCTTGCTTTGTCTTGGCTCCCTGTCCCACACCCTGCTGTATCAAGACACTGTCAGCCTACAAGTTCAGGGCTCTCTGCCTGTGGACCTGAGCACACCACTTCTCCGTGCTCCTCCTCCTGCTCATCACAGGTGTCCCTGCCACACACCCCACGTCCTTTCTCACACTCACATTCTCAATTCCTTTCCTTTGCTCCGGCTGCACTCCTCCTTCCTCAAGGCACTCCCACCTCCTCCGACAGGGCCCTCTCGAAGATCCATTTCTGAAACACCTTTCTTGCACTTCATGTACCTTTCCATGGCATCCAAGGCATTCATTCTGAACCCCCTGCTGTGTCTGTCTTCTCATGACTGCTGTTAAGCCCCACTGACTGCTGCAGGTACACTATTTAGGGCAAGAGGTCATCGCAAAGGAGCGCCTTAGTTAAAATTAAAATCCCAGACTGTTGTGGCAGACCATGCTCAAGTGGAGCACAGAATATACTCCATGCTTGATTATCCTGTCAGGTTCAGTAGCTTCAAGTTAAAAGGCATGTCACTAGGTGCATAAGGCCCAAATGGCACACATTTGCATAAAATTGCATATATTTTTAATTTAGAAATGATTACTAGGATTTCTTTTAAATTTTACAGGAGTCAGCCAATTAATTTCTCTTTGAAATCACTTCAAATTAAACAGATTCTTCAATATTTTCCACTGTACCTCACCTGCATTCCCCAGTTTTGTTTCTGGGTTATTTAGAATTTTCAGGGAACCACAGTAACACAGTAGTGAGTGCTCAGAAAAACAGCAGCAAAATGGACGGGGAATGCAAAAGAGAGCAGGAGGGAGCTAATATTTCCCCTTTCTGGAGGGCTGGAGACTTGGGGAAGAACTGAAAAAGTGGAGGAAATGGAGAAGTCTCAGTTCGACAATTAACAGTAAGAGCACTACACTTCTAATGAAAAATATTACCAGCCTTTTGCTACATTTCCCTCTTGACCAGTGCTTTCAACCAACCAAGAAGTAACTGACCCGTTGGCAACTGTGGACTAATTTGCCAATATGCAGACTTGCCTTGTCAACCTATTACCTACTCTGCTTTCCCGCACCCTTTGACAGCTGAAACAAAGAGTGTCCCTGTGCACCTGTGAAAGACAGGAAAAAATTGCAAACACCATTGAGCAAAAAACACCATCACACAGGAAAAAATGTGGCAAGACCACGCAGTCGCTACCACGAGACTGAGGTAGCGGACAGTGTTTATGTAAGTTATAAGCAAACAAACATAGTGCGGCAGGGTTTATTCCTGTTCTTGCTAAGAAGCTTGCTAGTCATTCCTTGCATCCCATGATGAAATTGCTCTGGCAGGTTCAGACAACACAACAATCCCTTGAAGGCTGAACAACTTGGAGAACAAACCATAGATTGCAAAGGTAGCTTGTTGCCACTCAAAAACCCATCCTGTGGGAATTGGTCTTGAGTTCAGATGACACAACAACACACTGTAGCTAGTTACCCATGATGGGTTGTCGTGTCATGTATCTCTCCCCCCCCCCCTCTCACACACACACACACACACACCATGGCAACATTCATACCAAAATCAGACAGAGTGACAAACTGAAAACAAGCCATCAGCAAATTAGGGGTGACCACCAATTAATTTCTCAGTTCTCATCCAGTTCAAACAATATTTCAACAAATTGCCCCATTTATCCATCATTATCCATGTCAATCCATTAAATTGGCACACAATTCTGTTGGTGGGGTTTACAAAATGCTTGGTGAGTGGCACTCAATGGTGACACCAAGGCAGGGGAGGGAGGGAGGGGGGGAGGGAGGTATTTAATAGGAAGGGAGAGAGCAAGGGGATGGATGGAACACAGATGGGGGTGCACAGCAAGGGCCAACAAAGAAAAAGGAGACAAGCAGTCAGAAGAGGTGAAAAGGTTTCTGCTCCCCTTCTCTGCCCTTCAGTGTCTTGGGTTGGCTAGCCATGTGGTGGGGAGCTATGGCCCCACACCACCAAACCCCAACACACACACACACACACACACACACACACTGCTACATGCAGAGGAGGAAACCTGGGCAGAACAGATGCGGAAGCCCCAGGCTACCTGACACCTCTCTAGGAACTTCGACCCAATGCAGAGATACACAAGAAGAACAAAAGCAGCTTGTGTGTCATCAGGATCAAAATGCTCTGCGGGCACCTGGAGACGGACTCCTGCTCAGACTGTTTAACCTTCCAGGGAGGTGGTAAATACAGTTCCCATCGTTCTTTCCCACTCTTTGCACTCTTCCCCTATCTCTACCTCACCCCATTCTCTGTGCCTCTGTCTCTCAGGAGAGTTGTTCCCACTCCATGCAATTAAGCTTAGAAGGGGAAAGCTTCCAATGACATTGTTTCTTTTTAACAACTTAATTAACATGCCAGGAAGAGGGATAGCGCTGGGGCAAAAGCTTAACCTTTCGTTTTCTGGGCACCCTCCTCTTCAAGCCTGCATATCCACTTAGCTGAGAAAGATCCCTTCCACTGGTCCCAGGGGGCATTTTGGGCTCTGCAGAACAGATCTGGAACCAGAACAGATCTGGAATCTGTACCACCCACCTCCAACCATACTCAGAATCACATATTAACCTGCAGGAAATGGCCAAGGAACACAGGACACAACTAAAGTATATTAGCACACTCAGATGATGATACCGACAACAACACTGTACTTATATCCTGCTTTTTTCCCTCATCTCTTGTGAGGAATCCAAGGCAGCTTACTTAGTTCCATTTCAAACTCACAACAACAACCCTGTGAAGTAGGTTCAAGCTGAGAGTGAGTGACTGATGGCCCAAAGTCACCATGAGAGAGAAGTAAAATCTGGATTTCCCAGGTCCCCTCTCCCATTCTCTCACCACCACTCCACAATGGCTCTCCATGGCTCCCTTCGTGTGAAGGAACTACCTTACAACTCTGTTGCCAGGTGCAGATCCGTGGCAAGAGCCATGAGCGTGTGTGTGTGAAGCAATATTTAACTCCACAACTTGAAGAGCAGTAGATGTTAACAGCTTAAGAAGCCACCTCAGCCTGAGTGGATTCTGGGTTACAGTGCTGGCTACAGGCAGCTTTCTGAAGCTCAAGGCACACTTCTGGTGACAGCATAGCTTCTCAGACAGCCACAGTCCTGTTCTCGCAATTGACAGTGTTATCTCCTGACAAACTATCCCTTTAACACCAGAACCACACAGCCTAAACACGCCTATTTTCTTAACTTTATTTAGTGCCCACCAATCTTTTAAAAGAAACTTGGCTCTGAGGCAGAGCACAATCCTCTCCTGTGGCTGCACCGCATACAAGCCAGTGAGTAAATATTAATGTGGGCAAGGAGTGGGCAGCATTCATTTGCAGCTTAACACCTCCTGTTCACCTGGCTCATAATACTGCACATGATGGTCATAGTACACCTATGAAAATACCCAAGACATCTGAACTACTCAGTGCCAGCTCCAGGATCTTCAAGAGTCCTTCCTTGTTCAAGGCATCCTCCAAGGGCCCCCATCCCCAGTGAGTTCACCTCACGGCCACTGCCATCCACTGCTCTTGCTGCTCCTCCTCCTCGTCCCAATTCTACTTGTCTGACCGGCAGAAAGCCAGGGAGCAAGCAGGCCGGAGTCACTGCTGCTCTTCCTTCTCACCACCACCACTGTCTGGACCAGAGTGAGGGGAAGGGGAGCAAGCAGGTTCCAGTGGTGAAGATGATGAAGAAGGCTAGAGGACTCTTCTGGGTTGCGGGCATCTGCCCAACCACACTCACCCTTGATACCAGCCCTGATTCTAGCACTAATGTAGGAGGATCCAGGAGGCTGCCGGCACCTTCCTAGGAGCGGGAGAGGCCCCAGCCTCTCTGAAGGAGGTTGTGGTAAGACCACTTCTTAGAAAACCAAACCAGGACACAGGGGCTGTTGTAGATTACAGGCCGGTTGTGAACATCCTAGAGCAGGTGGTGGCTGAGCAGCTCCAGGCATCATCTAGATCCATTTCAATCAGGCTTTAGGCCAGGGTTTGGGACGGAGACTGCCTTGGTTGCTCTGTGAGCTGGCCTTTGCTGGGAGAGGGGAGGAGGAGTACAACTCTGCTGGTTCTCCTGGACATCTCAGGAGCATTTGACACCATCGACCACGGTGTCCTTCTGGACAGGGTGGATGGACTGGGAGTAGGGGGCACTGCATTATGGTGGCTGCTTTCCTACCTGGCAGACCGTGTCCAGAAGGCAATGCTGGGGGACAGTTGTTTTGCCCCATGGCAATTGTGCTGTGGGGTTCCTCGGGGCTCTGTACTGTCCCCTTTGCAGTTTAATATCTACACGAAACTGCTGGGAGAGGTCATGCGGAGGTGGGGGCTGAGGTATCCTCAGAATGCTGATGACACCCCGTTCTACATCTTGTTTTCATCTAACCCAGGTGGGTTGGTCTCTGTCCTGAATCACTGCCTGAGCTCGATAATGAACTGGATGAGGGCCAATAAAATGAAACTCAATCCTGCTGGTAGATGGTCCATCTGCCCAGAGGGTGGGCCTTCAACCTGTCCTGGATGAGGTTGTTCCTGGACCTAAAACGATCACTTGAGTCTCAGGTAGACTCAGTGAAGGTGTGAGGAGCACCTTCCTTCAGCTGCATCTAATTTACCAACTGCGGCCCTACCAGGACAGGCAGAGCTTAGTCACAGTTACACATGCTCTGGTAACTTCTCGGCTTGACTACTGTAACACACTCCATGTGGGGCAGCCCTTGAAGACGGTCCAGAAATTTCAACTGGTACAGAACAGGGTGGCATGACTGCTGGTACAAGCAAGTTCGCGCACCCATATCACCCCAATATTACATTGGTTACATTGGCTATCAGTTGAGCTCCAGGCCCAATTTAAGGTGCTTGTGCTAACACATATAGCCCTAAATGGCTCAGGACCAAGATACCTGAAGGACTGCCAGCTCCCATATATACCTACCCAGTCCCTAAGATCTGATGAGGAGGCCCTTCTGAAAGATCCATCCTTTAAGGAGGTGAAGAGAATGGCAAACAGAAGAGGGGCCTTCTCAGTGACTGCACCCCTTTTATGGAATGGCCTTCCAAAAGTAGTTCGCCTGGCGCCATCTTTACAATCTTTTTGGCACCAGGCGAAAACAGTCCTCTTCTCCAGACATTTTGATAACTGATTTTACACTTGGATATTATTTATACTGTTTTTACCTTTAATATATAACTTATTGATATCTGACGTCAACTGCATATTTCTCTGTTTTATTGTAGGTTGTTTTTCTTATTGTTTTTATAAAATATTGTAATCTGCTTGGAGAGTCTTTGGACTAGTATAGTGGAATGTAAGCTGAATAAATAATAATAAAATCATCATCATCATCTCTTCCTGGCTTCACATTCGAATTTGAAGGGCCTCCTTTCATTCCTAAAGGTCCTCTATATGTCAGTACATATGAGACACGCTTCATCCCAAATCCCAGGAGCGGCCCCTAAAATTTCCCATAATCTCTCAGTTTAAAAACCGCATTCCCAGCATTAGCTGTTCAAAGAAAGATCTGAACTGATATATATTGATTTTTCAGGTCAGCTTTTAAAGCACGTGAGGTTCTGTTCTTGACATTTTCTAAAATTGAGGTCTCACACAGAAAGCTGAATAATGAAAAGCTGTTTCTAATGTTATCAGTTTTACATCTGTAGATCCATGATGGTGTATAAAGATGCATGTACTCTGCAACCCTGAGAACAGGCAGGCAGCACAAGCGTTTTCCCCCGTCTCACTAGCCCAAAATACATGACCAAAAGCAAAAGGACAGTGCCGTGGCTAAATGAAGGGACTCTGAGCCAGTTCGAATGATCCTTAAAAGCACCCGTGGATTCTGGGTGGTTTAACCACACCAACAACCCCCCCCCCTTGCAGGTTTAGATGATGTAACAAGTTGCAGCTGCAGTATGAACATTCAAAAGTTATCCTGCACACAGCAGCACATGCTGCAACCCACTGTGGCTTGAGTAAGCTATGCTGGGCTGCAGTGATTATACTTACCTATCACTTACTGAGTTGGTTCACATGAGTCAAGCAAGCTTGCTTAGCCTGTTGTGAGCCACAGAGCAGGCTGGACGTGATTTGCGCAATCACTGCCCAGTTGTAGGTTATTATATCATCCAAACTTAGGCAGCATAATTTGGTGGGAGGCTGAACAACCCTTAAATATCCCTACAATAACTTATGGGTTATTTGAGAGTTTAAGCCACAGTGGCTTGCTCTGGTCATGCAAAAAGGGCCATAAAGTCATTTGTGCCTTGCAAGCATCTTCATACACACAAGTGGCATGTATGAAGAGTGTACATAAGAACAGTCCTAGAACCGGACCATCACCGTGGGAACTCTTAATGCTCTAGGCTCAACATACATGTAAGATTTAAATCTGCAGATTTTAATACAATTTCTGAAAACATGTAATATCCTCCATCCATTTAACATTCCTTTTCTGCTCCCTCTGCCCCCAACTTCTGCTCTGGAAGATTCCCCCAGTCCAAGTACTGAGTCCCTGTGCAGACCCTGCGTCTGATACTGTCTCACCTCTGGAGAAAAACCAGTGAGCAGGGGAAAAAACCATTTAAACTTTTTAAAATATTTTAAAGAGCCAAGCTTTAAAGAGTAGCCTCCAAATTTCTCTAGAAATTAGTAGTAGGCTCAGCAGGTCACTGAGTGAGAAGAACTATTCTGATAGGAACCAAAACTATGGTCTAATACTCAAACTGTCAGGGCTAAAATAGCATGTCTTCACAGACAGGCTTCATTATGATCATCCTGGTAACCAACTCCCAAAGGGGGATCTAGGAGACAGAATAATAGCCAAAAAGCCCATGAACACTGAGTGATTGCTTGGGCAGATGCCAACTGCTTTCAAGATGAGTGGCATCTCCCTTTTTCAGGAGAGAAAGGCATTTACATACTTCTATCAATAATGTATTGAGAACCTCCCAGACGGCTTCCCACAAGCATGATGGAAACCATCACTTTGGTTTCTCGAGCACTATATTCTTTCTTTGTATACAGATGCTCCTTGCTTCTCTGTAGCTCATTGAAGTGAAAAAGTGAAATAAGCAAGCTAGTTCAGCTCCACTTTACTCCTGAAATAGGTAGCATTAAGAAGCACTTCTCTGACCAGTTGCCAGGTTAAAAGCCTAGATTTAACACACTCAAGATGCCAAATGTAGTCTTACAGGTAAACATTCAAAAACTGCAGAGAGGTCTAAAGTTATGACACAAGAGAAGCTTGCCAAGATAAGCATGGTAGATATTCAGCTAAGAACTTTCAACCTAAAAGGCCTGTATTTGGAATTGATACGTCCACATGTTAGACAGGAACGCCCAACAGTGATGGTTTTAGAAGCATTCCAGTGCGGGCAATATTTGCACTGGAACAGAAACTTGAAATGCCAATGCTCTCACTATGGGCAGGAGGTAAGCACTTCTAATGAAAAAAGGAGAACCTCCTAACCAGAACACCCAAAATTCAGCAGAGTAATTTTAAACTAGAAGATTAAGAGAAGTTTAGACAGAAAGTTTTTGCAAACCTTTTGCTGATGCCAAGTCAAGTTCACACTTGCACATTTGTCTTTCAATGACTTCAGCATTTAATGATGGGAATATAGTTTAAAAATGGTTTAAGGCAGTTCACATATTTCCAGTCATTCAGAAACAAAGCCTGCACAAGCAGCCTTTAGCCTTTAGGGGCACAATCCTATGCATGTTTATACAGGAAAAAATGGCCTACAATTTCAAGCATACCCTTAACCAACATACCGGGGGTGGTATGACTTTTTTCTATTTAAATATGCATAAGACTGCAGCTCAGAGGCTGAGTTTAGAACATTTTCCAAGCTTTTTTCACCATCAGAAGAGTTAAACTCTTGGATTGTTTTTTAAAAGTAAATACAGGATTCTCAGGATTTTGTATTTGTACCCTGAAATGCTGAATTCTGCAAAACATGACATAATTTGAAGATACCCCCTAACTCTTAGGGCATTCATTTACAGGAGCTGGCCCTCTTTCTGTTTAAACTTTTTTAAAAAATATATTTCTAAATTACATGCAATGTTCTAATGTACACCTGCTCTAGTAGCGAGGGGGGAAATTAAATGCTTATGAATCCTTATCACTTGTATTTTTTATTCCAAAATTGACTTGACTGAAGTGACCACTTATATACAAAACTGCTCAAAAGGCTCCTCCTAGCTACCTCTACTCAAAACACAGTTCGCCAATTTTGTCATTAAACTATATCCATTTGAATCATTTGTGTTATACTGGTGCCACTCTTACCCCCAGTTGTAAGCAATCACAATTTTATAGACGAGACTAGTGGCATCTTCTAAATCACAAACACTGCACTAAGGATCCAACATAGGAGATCCTGACTTGGAATCCTGTGATGAACTAGCAGTGCAGAAAGAGGCTGACTTGTTTAGAAAACACAAACAAAACATTCATTCAGCTCCTACCAAAGTTCTCCTAAGGGGAAAAAGTCCCCTGCAAGTGACCTCAGAACTTAAGGCCACATCATCATACTTTCATAGTGCCTTTATTCCTTCTTCTAATTTAATATCTGAAGCTAGACAGCCGCTGGGACTATGTGAAGGTGTCTGACTCAACAAGTTGTCATCATACTAGAAGACCTGCTAGTGGTAAAGGAAAAAAAAGAGAGAACAGAAAACTAATTTGAGAGATGAAGAGGAAACACAGGCAAATTAAAGCTTCATTTGGTCAAGAGGCAGGCACAGCTCTCTATATCCTGGTGACCTCCGTACAGGTTAGATTACAACTCCCATCACTACAGCAAGTGTGTCCCTGAACATGCTGGCTGAGGATAATGGGAATTGTAGTCCAATGCATTTGCGGGGGTGTGTGCCAGATTTGGGAAGGATAAACAAACATAATAGTGCACTGGCATCTGAAGAAAGCCCCAAATTCCAAAAAGAAACCAACCAACCAAACAAGAATAAAAATTCTTACTCCTAGCCTATCAAATTACTTCTAAAGGGGCCAACTATGTAAGAAAGGAAGAATATACATGTGGTGCATGTATATTCACAGGGAATATCTGCTTTCGTCACACGGAAATCTGCTTTAATCAGCTGAAATTCAAGGAACACAAATTCACAAAATATACTATCCTGTAGTCATGTGCTGCTTTACTTTACTAACAGCAGCAGCACACTGAGTGAAAAAATGATTTTTTTAAAGTGCTCCTGTGGTTTCAGTTCTAGAGAATCTACTAAGGGTCTGGAAGACAAGAAAGCTTCAGTACACAATAGGAAGATAAACCACATGAGTAACGGAAGGAAATTGCCTGTACTTCCGATCACCTCCAAATTGACACAACAGATACACTGTCCTTAAATGCTTAAGTGGGAGAACTAAACACATCTGGAATAAGTGACGCACAGTGCCTGCCACCACCCCCCATGACAGTCTGACCTTGGCAGCTATTAGCAGTGATGGCAAGGGGGGCAGGTCAAAGGAAAGCAGACGCTGCCCCTCAAAAGCCTGCCAAGGACCAACTATGCTCTCCCTTAACTGTGCATCCACAGAGCACTGCATAAGAGCTCCCCCTCCCAAGTCTATTTCCTCCTCCTCCTATTACAGTCTCTCCCCACTGACCTTATGGAGCACAATACAAGTGCCTGGTTTGTATTTTAAAAATGACAAAACCAGACACTACAGCTACAGAGCAGAGGCCCCAGCACACGCACTTACATGCACAAAGACCGCAGTTCTTCCCCAGACAGTCCGGGGCTGGCCGCCTCACTTCAGTCTGGCTTGAGCCTCATCATATGAAAGGAGAGAGAAACCCTTTATTGGGGCCATGCAAACCCACCTTCCAGGCACTCTCATTCTGAGGTAAATCAGGAAGACACACACAAGCCATAAGCAGGCATGCCACAATGACTACCAGTAAGTCACGGGTGGCAGCCCCTGGCACAAAGAGCAGCTGTTTGTAGCAGAAATGGACAGGAGCTGGCTGACTGCTGAGCAGTGGCACAGAGCAGCTTTTCCCAACCTGCGGTCTCCACATGCTGGCTGCCCACAACTCCCCTCACCCCCTGCCTATGTTGGATGATGGCAACATTATCCAGTGACTTGAGGCTCGGGAGTCAAAATTTAGGTTTTTCCTGTTCTGTAGCTCAGCAGAGTAAAGGTCAAAGTAAGTTGCAAAAGCACTGCAGCGTGCATAGAGGAGTCAAGGCACTTGTCTCAAACAGGTATTGTGGCCTTAATCTAAAGGGATTTTTTTTTTGTACTCGTTTTTAAGCAGCATCCCTTTCACTGCCCAGGCGCCTTGACAGCTTTTTGCAATGTATTCAAAGTTCTTACTGCAAAGTAAAGAGGCACTCCCAGGAAGGGTCACAAAAAGCCTCCCTATTCCATTCTCCCAAATATTGATATTATAAATTTGAGATTTCTAAGCTTTGTAAAACAAATGAAAACCTTCTGCATCTGAATAGAGGCTTTTCCCTGAGAAATGCTTTCCCGGTTTGTTAGTGTTTCTCAAGCCTTCCCCCACCCACCTCAATTCTGCAATCTTTTGTATACAAAAGCATGTGGATCACACTTAAAAAAAGAAACTGCTTTGTGTTGCTCCTTCCATGATTATGCAACCCTAACTCAACTTTAATTTGAACTGCGCACTGCTTTAATGCATACATTATTCAATTTTTGGAGAAACAAGCTTTTAATATCATACAGTACAAATGACTTTTTTCCACATTGTTACATACTCTTCCAAAACTTGTGTGTGCGGACACAGGCATGCCACGTGTGTGTGTCTACACATGTATGAGAATAAAAGAAATGCTCTCTTGCTACCAAGCAATGGCTTGGAACACAAATGCCTCCTGTTTTCTGCTGGTAAGGCAATATTACTATTTTTAAATCGTGAGACTATAAATCCCAACTCAGCATTTTCAGTTGCCTGCTTCCTCAGTTTTCTTCTGTGTGAAATTGGTTACCCCTCCCACTGTTTGTTTCCAACGTTTGCTAAATGGCCTCTACAAGAAATGGCTTTCTCTTGTTCATATTCTGTTTCAATGGGGGAAAGCGGGTATGTTTTGGTTGGTGGTTTGACCTGCTTTTAAGCTGGGGCCTGTTTTTCTTCTCTGTGATGCTTGCCTCATGTACTGAATCTTAGAGGCAGTGTAAAGCACACTTTTAAAAACCTTTCTTTTTGGTGGTGCCATGTAATGTCTCAGAACATGTAAATGCCTCCTGTTTTGTGCTTGCTGGGCCACAGCTAAAATAAAACAAAACTGTGATTATCTGAATCACCTTCCAGTCATGGAAACCTGACTGGCCCAGCATCATTTTCCAATCTTTTCTTCCCATGAAGTCAACTGTTATCACAGAACCATTGGTCACAACAAGCATCCTTATTCCACACTGGCTGATTACCTGGTTTGCCCTGGAAGACTTCTTGCAATTATTTGCATTTCCCCTTTAAAATCACACTTAGTGTAATGGCTCTTGCACTGCAGACATGGTATAATACATGGTATTTTGTTTCTTGTTTTGAACAAAACCATCAGCTCATGTTTGTTATTATTTTATTTGGTTCCAGGATTCTGACAAACATGTTGAGGAAACAGCTCAGATGTGGGTTCTGGAATACTTCCTAGCCAGCTGTTACTAAGTGAAAGCAGGAGCACAATGAACATTGTTGTAGCACTGGGACAAATCCCATTCCAAGGCTGAGTTTAGCAGGCTGGACAAGAGTCAAGGAGATGGCCCAGACGGGCCCCCTCTGAAGATCCAACAGAGTGTGGGGGGGAGGGGTATATACTTCAGCATATCCTTGTACATGCAGAAGACCAGGTTATGTTCTTTTCAGCTTTCCCTGCTTGCTGTTTGGAGGTGAGAAGCCATGCACAAAGACAGGTGTGACTGACCTAAAACATCTCACTAATGAAATGAAGCATGAGCCATGCAAAACCACAAGAATATGGCTGTCAATGTTGGGCAAATGGGAGACTGTGCAACAAACAGATGAAGGCCACAATATTTATGTGAGAAAGTACAATTAAGATAAACAAGATTGACTGTATACATTTCTGTGATGCTTTTGAATTAGTGCTTTGTCAACGTAACAAGATGGAGGATTGGGGCAATCCAGAAATTTTCAAATTTTCAGATGCCACTGAAAAATCTGGTGGCATCCATTGAAGGAAGATCAACTATACAGGCCCACAGCACTGAAGTCTCTATAAAACCATACTGAACAACTTTCTGGACTGCACAGAACTGTGGCAAGAGATTACTTCAAGCAGGGGCTGAAGGGCACTAATTTTGTGTCCATCCAATGTGACAACACCAAGATGTATCTTCAGTTTCCCCAAATGTTGTCATATTCCATTTTGTCATGAGAGGGGGCTCAGGCGTACAAAGCACTTAAGGCTTGCTTCAACAGATGACCGAGTTTGTCCCAGGCAGAATGACAAGGAAAAACTCATTACCCAGAGCTACGATGAGGTAAGTATGATGCACAGTGAGCACACGGGAACACAAAAGAGGATCCAGGAAATATTTCCCCATCCCCACTATGTTCACTGCAATTAAGAGCAATTAAACTTAATAATGGAATGGGCGACTTCCCAAATAAGGGAAGTGAAATGTTTGGAGGGGGAAATTCCCCCCAGAATTTTCAGAGTTCCCAGCATTCCTTAGTTACCATGCAAAAAGTCATAAATTGTGAAGAGAAAAGTCCCAGGAGTGTCTCAGACATAATGGAACATTAACCTCAGAATGGTGCGTGTGGTGTTTGAGAAGAGAGAGGAACTCAATGAATGATTCCAAATTATCAGGAAAAATCATGACAAACTCATAGTCAAAGAGGCCTGGGGATTTCCTGACATGCTTGAAATAAAAGGTGATTTCTTGTTCCACAGAATCATGCCACATGAAGATGTACTCAACAGCCAACTTCGGATAGCAGTGAACAGAGCAACCAGGTTTTTGTTAAGAGCCACCAATTCTGTCAGGCACTGCGTCCTCTGGGTTCCCTCAGGAAGTTCAGGTACCCAGGGCCAAAATGAAGGTGTCTTCAGACCAAATTGCTGCAGAATTGCTCATGCCGCGCAGCATTTTGCATATACTAATCACTTATTGGGTGCAATATGGGCAAAGAGGAGTTTGTATCAAACACATAAAAAGAGATTTCCCCAGTAGGAACTGACTGAAGTTGTTCAGGCTTATTCATTTCTGGAAAAGAATCAACTAAAGAGAGCACAAGGTGCCCTGTATGACATGGAAGACTTGCACAACCACAAGGATGCCCCAGTACTTCTACAATCTAGAAATGACTCTGAAGTAGCTCATGATGTTGCTCAGAATCATTGTTACTGCTACAACAAGGGCCTTCTCAGTTCTGAAATGATAAAGATATTCCTGCTGAACACAATAGAAGTGGACATGCACAATGATTTTTGCTATACACCAAGAAAGAAACAATAAAGGATATTCCTCATTTCAACCATCAGGTAGTAGAACTTTTTGCAGGATAAAAACACAGTGTTAGCAAAGGATATGAGTGACTGTAAGAGGACGTGGAGGCCAATCCTCTAATTTCCTAGGGAAGCCAGTTCAAAGATAAGATGCCTTGCTGCAGTTCACTAAGATGCTCTGCACACATTTTTTACACATTCCTACCTCCTACCATCATTTTCCTGACACAGTCCTGCACAGAAGTTGCAGAAGGAATCAATTCTGTACCCAAACTGCTTGAGGGATCCTGAGGACTGCTGGTTTGCTATGTGTGAATGGAGTACTGGACTAGACTGGTCTGATCCACCATGGCTTCTCTTATGTTCTTTGGAAATGCCATTCCCAAGGTCTGTATCTATAAGTACCTCAAAGGCTGTCACAAAGAGAAAGGTCAAGATCTCTTTTTACTGATACCAGAGTGCAGGAAATGGAATAATCAATTCAAGCTGCAACAACCCAGATTCAGGCTGGACATCAGGAAAAGCTTCCTCACTGTCAGAGCAATATGACAGTGGAACCAGCTGCCTAGAGAGGTGGTGGGCTCTCCCACACTGGGGATATTCGAAAAGGATCTGGACAGCCATCTGGATGGGATGGTGTAATTGCTGTCCTGCAACAGCAGGGGGTTGGACCCGACAGTCTTCATGGCTCCCTCCAACTCTACTATTAAGTGATTCTTTCCTGGTACAGCACAAATTGTGACAGCCAACCAGTCTTCTCTGTAGAAGTAAAAGCTCTGTTGACATGCTTCACCAGCTCCTCCTAACTGTGTTCCATCAAATCTTCTTTTACAGGTAGGGGGAGCAAAAGCAGGTTGCTTACCTGTAACTGATGTTCTTCGAGTGGCCATCTGTGCAGTCACACATATGGGTTCTGCGCCTGCGAGTGGCTCTGGCCGGAAGATTGACAGCTAACGGTTTTTGGCGGGAAGCTCTGCTCCCCTCCCCCTTGGCCTAGAAAGAGCGGAGCGTCCGCCATTTGTTCAGTCTTTGACAACCGAACATGCGCCCCCTTGTGGAAAAATTCTCAGTATGAGATAGGAAAAAAGGGATTGGTACCAAGAAAAAATGGGAAACTTTCGGTACCAATGAATGTGTCCACTCACCGACACCGAGCGGGGCCGGCGGGTGGGTTGTGTGACTGCACAGATGGCCACTCGAAGAACATCAGTTACAGGTAAGCAACCTGCTTTTCTTCGTCGTGGCCTCTGTGCATCACACATATGGGTAGATTAACAAGCTTACCATCAAAGGAGGAGGGAAGGTGTCCTCATCGGAGGACGGAGGAGAGTACAGCTCTACCGAAGGAGCAGTCCCGTCGAGCCCGAACATCGAGACGGTAGTGCCTGGCGAAGGTGCAAGGGTTCGCCCAAGTAGCGGCTCGGCAGACGTCATCGATCGGAACTCCGGATGCGAATGCAGAAGACGTAGCGACAGCTCTAGTGGAATGGCCTCGGGGAACTGTAGGCAGTTCAAGCTTAGCTAACTGATAGCACAAGACAATAGTGTGGACTATCCACTTAGAAAGCCTTTGTGGAGTGACTGGGTCGCCCTGATCTCTAGCCGAATATTTGATGAACAGTTTATTGGATCGCCGAATAGACTCTGCTCGCGATCGATAGAAGGCTAAGCAATGCCGAATGTCGAGGGAGTGCAAGGATCTTTCCAAGGGATTCGACGGCGATGGAAAAAAGGCAGGCAGTACAATGTCTTGTCCTGTATGGAAAGGTGTAGAGACTTTGGGCAAGAAAGATGGGTCGAGACGTAAAACGACCTTTTCTCTGTGGAAGTTTAGATAAGGAGGGTCGATGCGGAGGGCACAAAGTTCACTGGCCCTCCGGGCTGATGTGACAGCTACAAGGAATGCCGTCTTCCACGAAACTAATCGGAGATCCACAGTCGCCAAAGGTTCAAATGGGGCCTTCATAAGGGCCTGTAGAACTACAGAAAGGCTCCACGTGGGCATAACCGGTCTAATCGATGGATTAAGATTATACAGTCCTTTCAAAAATCTTTTGAGGATAGGATGAGAAAATAGGGGTGATCCATCGACTAAGCCACGGTAGTAGGCTATTGCTGCCGTATACACTTTAACAGAAGACGGCTTCAGTCCAGAGTGATGCAACTCCAGAAGGAACTGAAGAATTTGTTCGATTGATGAGACAAGTGGGGAGAATGAATGAGACTCGGCGAAGGTGGAAAAATGTTTCCATTTAGCCGTATATGACTTCCTTGTGGACGGCTTTAGGGCAGAGTCGATAATATGCTGAATCTCAGGATGCAAGAGCGTTGGGTTCGAATTCGACGGGGTCTGTCTTGAACCGGATGGTACGGAGAGACTGTGGCAGTGAGAGGCACCCGCATGGTTGGATTCGAGAATTGGAACCGAAGCGGTCAAAGTAATCGTCGATACCAATGGATTAATAGAAGCTGTCGGATTCGAGGCTCTCGAATCCGTCGTCAGCCCCAATGGAAGGTCAATCATCGAATCCGCCACGCTGTCAAGTTCAATGAGAGCAAGTCCGGGTGACGAAGTGTGCCGTCCATTTGCGTTATAAGGTATGGAAGCGCTGGAAGATGAAGAAACTCCCCGCGGGAGATGTCGAGCAGTTTCGCAAACCAGGCTTGGCGTGGCCATCAAGGGGCAACTAGTATCCCCGATGCATGGTCGCTCACTATCTTTGCTATGACTTTCATCAAAAGAGGGATCAGAGGAAAAGCATAGAAGTTGATGTTGCCCCAAGGGATCATGAATGCGTCCCCTAGGGGTGCTTGTCTAATTCCCGCTCTGGAACAGTAAGTCTCGCATACCCTGTTCTGTTGGGTAGCGAATAAGTCCACATCGGGGAACCCCCA
>NW_025335468.1:4211839-4215792 GCF_004798865.1 Varanus komodoensis
TGCAAGCTACAAAATAACAAGAACTGGCTAGCTTAATAGGAACATTCAGTGTCTGTGGAATTACACAATAGCTTCCAGGAGTAGAAGCTTCATAACATACAGCTTAGGTTTCGATTATGATGTTTGTATATATTTCATTTTTATACCACCCAATAGCTGAGGCTCTCTGGGCAGATAAGAAATATTTTTTAAAAATAAATTGAAACACACAAGCACACACAGCAAAAACAGTTGAATCAGCATAGAAACAGCAGAGGTACAGAATAAAATGCAATATTTAAAAAATGAAGCTGAAAGTTAAACTGTTAAAATGCTGGGAAGATAAAAAGGTCTTCGCTAAAAAGGATACACTTGTTTAGGGAGCACATTCTACACCCAGGGTGCCATGACCAAAAAAGGCTCTCCCCCTGGTAGCCACCCACCTCACTTCCTTTGGAAGGTGCTGCTGGAGAAGGACCCTTGAAAATGACCTCATGGTCTGGGTAGGTACATATGGGACAAGATGATCCTTCTGATAACCTGGTCCCAAGCAGTTTGAACTTTGAATGTTAGTGCTAGTACTTTGAATTGGGCTTGGCAGCCAGTGCAACTGGAAGAGGACTGGTGTAATATGTCCTTGTGAGCCAGTCCCTATTAACCATTTGATATCGAGACTTTTGCTGCAATACTTTTAAAAAACTCATTGCACGTTTTCATGTGACCTGTTTTCTGTGTCGTATTTGTAAGTGCCATTCTGTGCAGCAGGGTGGTTCCTTTTCTGAGATTGTGCAAAGACTGGGACATATTTGACATCTGCTAGTTGCTGGGTAGTTTTTAATTGTGCTAGGATAGGCATATCTTTTGACTTTTCTGCTGCAAGGAACATCTGGAGAGATCTTGTGAGAGCTAAGAAGTCATTTTTTCCTAGTGTGCTTTGTGAGCCAACTAGAGAACTTTGGCTGTTGGGCAGTTTGGAAATTAAATGAATGAAAGAATGAATAGAACAATAATAGTGCCATTTGCACAGAATCACAATAGTAGAGTTGAAAGGGGCCTGTAAAGCCATTGAGTCCAACTCCCTGCTCAATGCAGGATTCTAGTTAAAGGGTCCCTGACAGATGGCTGTCCAACAGCCTCTTGAATGCCTCCAGTAGCGGGGCACCATGACCTCCCCAGGTCATAGGTTCCATTGCTATACTGCTCTAATAGGAAGTTCTTCCGAATGTCCAGCTGGAATCTGGTTTCCTGTAGCTAAAGCTCCTTATTCCTTGTCCTTCCCACAGGGATGATTGTGAAGAGATCCTGGCCCCTGTTCAGTGTGACAGCATTTCAAGTGTTTGAGAGTGCTTATCATATCTCCACTTAGTCTTCTCTTCTCAGGGCTAAACATGCCCAGTCTTTCTTCATAGGGCTTTGTTTCCAGTCTCTTGATCTTATTTGTTGTTGTCCTTTGAACCTTTTCTAGTTTGTCTGCAACTGGACACAGTATTCTAACTAGTGCTGAATAGAAGGGAATCAGTATCTCATGTGATTTGGAAGCTATACTTCTGTTAACACTCTTGCACTTATATTAATACAACTGCCCTTTTTTGCAGCTACACCATGTTATTGACTCATAGTCAGCTTGTGATTTACAACACTTCCAAAATCCTTCTGACTTGCAGTATTGTTGAACATAGTATCTCCTATCTTGTAACTGTGCCTTTGGTTCTTTTTTCCTAGGGCATTTGTCCCTATTGAATTTCATTCTGTTGCCTATCAAGATCACTTAGAATTTTGTTTCTGAGTTCCAGGGTATTAGCTATCCCACCCAATTTTGTGTCATCTGCAATTGCAGGTCATTGTTCAGCTGACTTCTCATTACAAGGTGAATCTAGCTAGGCCAGCCTCTCCACACTTGGTAACCTTCAGGTGTATTGGACTGCAACTCCCAGCATCCTCACTCAGCATCACCAGTGTTAGTTTAAACTTTTGAAAGCTATAATGCAACACACCTGGAAGGGTGCCAGGTAGGTGAAAGCTGTACTAGTCTGACTTCTGAATGTGAAGTAAAGCAAACATTTTTTGACAGTTGGAAGTTGCACCCAGTTCTCATTTGAGTGCATGTGTTGCTGTTTACTCAAAATGTGATTTTAAGACATCAGTGAAGGTTTGAGAGCATCTCTTAAAAAATCATGATCTCAGGAGCTGTTGCATTCTGCTCTCCATGATTTACATAGATTGATGACTCAGGCTACAAACCATTATTGTATAAGTGGTAATCTTGGTGCCAAAAAATTGATGTGTATCAATTGTGACAGCTTTATGTCATTGGAATGGCACCATCTCATATTTGCTAACATCTGGCCTCTTTTGCTACAAGCTCTTTTTAAAAGCACATTTGCTCCTGTTAAGCTCTTATTGAACACTTGGAAGTTGATTTGGGTCACTTCTGTGATTATGGAATTCCCTTCCATAAGATGTAATGACGACCACCACTTTGAATGGCTTTAAAAAGAGATTGGACAAATCCGTGGAAGAGAAGGCTATCAGCAGCTGCTAGTCCTGATCACTGTATGCTATCCCCTGTATCAGAGGCTCTTTGCACATCTATGTAAGTACATCAGTTACTGGGGAACATGGCTAGAAAGGTGCTTTTGAACTCATATCATGGGCAGGTGTTTGGATAGGACTGGATGGACTGCTGGTTTGATCCAGCATGGCTCTTCCTACTAGGGAGGGGGAGCATCATGCCTTTCTAGAAGGGAAACAGAGTATGAATTTAAACAAGGAGATACTCAGTGAAAATGAAGTTTTGGAAATATAAAAACTGAGAGAAGGAAATGTCCTCTTCCTTGGTGTGTAATGAATGCAGCTTTTTGCCTTTAGAGTTTTCAGGGGGGATTGCAAGTCTTTGGAGCTTCACATTAGTAAAGGTTGTTTTAAAAATTTCAAAAAGGACACCAAAATACTTTAAACATTCTTCTAATAGAACAAGAAGAAAAAGGTGATGTGTTGCATCCATTTGCCATAATTAAGTTTTTATTTGTTGGAACTGGATGGAGTAGTTATTAAATGCTGCAGAAGAGAATGAGGAAATACCAGCCCCAAGGAGCTATATGCATCCAGCTCAGAGGAAAAATAATTGACTGGTGGGCCCTCTGCAGGTGGCATAAGAAGTTCCTTCTAGTGAGGAGGGAGTTGTAGGCATGATTATTGCTAGACCTCTGTCCTCTGTCCAATCTATTTCCCATGGGTCTGGATCTATTCCTGGGTGAGCTAAGTGTCCATTGGTACCTGTGGAAAGTTTTCTTCTCAGGTTAATTGCCACACAAGGGCAATCTTTTGGTGGATAGCATTGCAGCAGAGAGCGAGCGAGCGAGCAGTTTTTCATATGTTGCAGGACCCCGCCCCCCAACCTTTCCACTACGTGGTACTTAGAGAATATCTTTCCATTGGCACTAATAGAAGTTTTCTTGAACTCGGCTTCTCTGCATGGGGGGGGGGGGGATTTCCCTCACAATGGGGAGGGAAAGCACTGTGACCTCCCCAAAGTCTCCCCTCCGCAAGACAATTCAGCTAAAAAAAAGAATTCCATTAATACCAGTGGAAGAGTGGGCCCTTGAATCTTTTAAGTGCCTAGCAACATGCAGGGTGGCAGGGGTGGCAGATCTGGCAGTTTGTGTTTTCAATGCAGTTGTTCACCATACTGCATGCAACTTCAGATGGAAAGAAAAAAAAGAAGACATGACAAAAAGAGTGCAGCAAAGCTGCACTACCAGAAGACTTGATATGGAAGCAGTCTCTGGTAGTTGTACCTGGTTCTGAAGTGAAAATGAGGAGTGGGGTGGGGTCACAAACAGGCTAGTCATTAAGCTACCGGGGAGAGAATAATGTACTGAGTTCAGGGTATATTTAGAAGGAAGGAATAACAATGTGCAGAGGAATGCTTATGAACTTGGATTCCTTGGTTGCTGCCCATGTGTTTCTCACAA
>NW_025335468.1:4215892-4270825 GCF_004798865.1 Varanus komodoensis
CGCTTCTCCCTTTTTTTCTTAGGGGAAGCTGGTGGGGCCCTCAAAGCGGAGGCACCTTCATCCGATGGACGGGAGGGCGGTACCACCGCAGCCGGGCCAGGCTTCGGAGCAGTGGCCAATGGGTCGGACTGCATGAGAGCCCGATCCCACAGGAGTCTCTGGAGGCGGTTCTCCCAGTTTTTTCTGGCCTGTTTGGAGAAGGCCAGACAGTGGGAGCACCTGTCAGTCCTATGCCCCTCCCCCAAGCAGAGGAGGCATAGATCGTGTGGGTCGGATGGAGACATTTTCGATCCGCACTCCGCACACCTGCGGAAGGCCACTCGCTGCGCCATCGCAGAAATAACGAGAAGAGAAAAGGAGACAGTGCAGAGGGTAAGAATATATTTTTGGTGTTTTTTTTTTTAGAAGGAGAGATGGAACACTAGAATGATAAAAGAAGAAACTAGAAGTAACAAGAGTTTTAGGGATATAAAACTGGGAATGAGAAGAAGACAATAGCTACGAGGAAACAGTCAAGCGAAAGATGAAAGCAGCACGAGGCACAGCGAACGGCGGTCGCAAAGACTGAACAAATGGCGGACGCTCCGTCCTTTATAGGCCATGGGGAAGGGGAGCAGAGCTTCCCGCCAAAAACCGTTAGCTGTCAATCTTCTGGCCAAAGGCACTGCGCAGGCGCAGAACCCATATGTGTGATGCACAGAGGCCACGACGAAGAACAGAAGTTGCAGCTTCTGGGAGAGAGCCAAATGCATCAGCAGCCAGCTTTCTTTATGCAGATAAGAGTTTCTTAAGCTTTGCTGACATCCTTTACACACCGTCTGCTCTTCTCTCTCTCTCTCTCTCTCTCTCTCTCATTCTCATTCTCTCAGGTTGAGTCTTGATGGGAACCTTCACCTGAAAAACTAGAAGACTACACTCCAGAAAGCTCTAGGGACACAGTCCTTCTAGGAGCGCTGAATGAGGGACAGGGATGGCTGTAAGTGGAGGAGGAAGCCATGCACCTTTCCCCACAATATATAATTGATTGTAAAAAAACCCCCTTCAAAATCAAGGGAAGAGACTTAGACCTTGCATGGGAGGACAGTGCAGCAAAATAGGTATCACAGACCCTGCCCTCAGTGACACTCCCCTTTCCATTGCACCAAAAAGATTAGCCATGTGCCTCCACTGGCTAGACAGACAGATGCAATTTGCTCTCATCTTCAACTTGAAGTCATCATCTTCTTCCCTATACGCCCTCCCGCCCCCTAAGATCTGCAACAGAGGCCCTGCTCTGGGAATCCTCCTTGAAGGAGGTTAGGAGAGTGAACACCCGTAGGAGAGCCTTCTCTGCAGTGGCACCCTGGCTGTGGAATGCGCTCCCCAGAGAGGTTCATCTGGCACCGACTTTATATTCCTTTCTGTGCCAGGTAAAAACCATTTTTATTTGCCCAACATTTTAAGGTTTAAAATTTTAATATTCTTAGCCACATTTTGTTATTGTTTTTTTGATGTTTACTTATTGCTTATTTATATTGTAAGCCATCCTGGGACGATTGGATTGTGCAGGATGGGATAAAAATGCTGTAAATAAATAAATAAATCTGTCCATCCTAGAATTCCTGGATAATGTGCTGACCCCCTTAATGCATTCTTAATGCTCTTCCCTGCCTTCCTAAGCAAGTGCCCTCACACAGCTGTGTGAGAACACCTACACAATATATTGCTATGCCTTCCTCCCTCCTAGAGTACAGCAACTTCTCCCTTACTGATGGCACATCACAATGATGTCACTGCAAAATGCAGGTGAGAGGCTATGCTATCGTTTTGCACGGCAGGCCATTCTGGGTGGTAATAAATGAATGAGACGGGCTTGAATTGCTGGCAACATTCTACAGATACGTAACCCCTGTATGTCTTCCTTTATTGTAGTATGCTGATCTGACTGCACGTGGTACCTTGAGGGGGTTCATCCCGCACTACTGTTTGTGCCATTCAGAAGGGTCCTCTGAGCCCCTGTGGGACATCTTCAGAGAGCTAGAGGAGCTGCCATGGAAGTCTGATTCCAATGGCACATGCCTAAATCTTGTCTCCAACCCAGTAGCCACATGTGTACCACTGCCACGACTACCATGTCTAACTGCACAGATCAGCTTTTGAGCTATACAGCCACAGTATTCTACAGCCTCAAGCACTGGTCCCCACTGTTCTCACCATCACTATTTATGAACAGTACGCTGATCTGACTGTACGTGGTACTGGCAAAATTGTATTTTTAACGCACCCTCACCCCTTGTTTCCTGCATGTAGGCAGTTTTCCTCTGGACCTTTTCTTTCTCTGGGAGAGCACTCGAAGAATGCAATTTCCCCCACAACCTGAGTTTTGGAACAACTGTAGACACCTAATCTGGTACCTTCTAATTCTGTTGGGACTACAGTTCCCAGAATGCCTCAGGTAGATTCTGAGATACATAGTCCAAGACATCAAGTTCGTGGCTTTGCCAAATGTGCTGATTAGCATGATGCTGCACACAAAGCATGTGCAATTCCCTAAGCTAGTGCCTTCTCCAGTAGCAGAAGGCACAGCAACAATAAAACATTTTGCACCAGCCACTCTATTTCAAGCAGAATTTATTTCAAATTGATGGTATGTCTACCTCTACTACGCATCTCCTCTTGTGCTTGTTAATCCTTTGGAGGACCTGTCAGTGTGCAAGGATGGAATGTAATTTGCCCTGCCTCTCCTCTGTAAATCACTTCCGCAGTAGCACGCAGAGTCTGGATAAACTTTGTATTTGCCTTCTTTTCGGAAGGCCGGTCAGAGACAACGGAGGCCAATAAAAAAGGAGGAGACAAAATGGTTGTTCGCCTTTTAAGAGCTTTTTCCTCAAAATAAGCTCAATGCTCACCTCTATTGTAGGATCGTACTCATCCACAAAGTGGTTCTGAATAAGCTGAATGGTCAAAGCACTCTTCCCAACGCCTCCTGCACCAACCACCACCAACTTGTACTCAGTCATCTTCTGGCCAGCCCCAGTTCAGGGTCCCCTTGTGACACAGCTGGCTGAAAGAAAAGAGAAATGCATAAACACCATGTAGATCAGAAGAGCCTTTTCTACCTTGCCCTGTGCATTTGTCCTGCAAGAACATCGCAAACGGTAACACAAGAAGCAACCTTGGCAGTCTTCCATCACCTAGTGCCCCCCAGGTGTGTTGGACGGTGATTCCCACAGTCGTCCAACTAGCATGGCCGACTGGGGGACTGTGGGTATTTCCATACAATGTATCTGGGGAGTGCCAACTGGGGATGGCTGAACTATAGCAAAGGCAGCTGGAAGAGAGTGCGAGAGTCACTGATATTCAGGCTCTTTTGCTGATCCAACACCCCCTTCCAGTAACTATTTTAATTTCATTTTACTGATGTCCCTCCATAACATACAGCCCTAAGGGGGATTACAGTCCTCTAAAGGCATTGCATATGGGCAGGCAAAATGAAGTACAAGAAGGAAGTGGGGAATTGGCACTATTCATTATTCAAGCCCAGTTAATCAGTGCTCAGTACTTTATTTTGAAATATATTGCCAGCACAGCGCAGCAGAAAGAATGTCAAGTTTGGACAGAATTCAAACCCCAGCTCAGTCATGAAATTTCTCCCTACCTCATCCTGCCTAATTTAACTTCAGATGACTGCTGTGAAGAAGGTAAATGATATCAACACATTGTTCATGACAATATGCAATGACTACTAACAAAATTAAAATGCCTGCTTTGCTCTTCCACATGTCATGATCAAGTTTGCTCTCTCTCATCAGATGAATTCTCAGTGCTGAAATTAACAACAATGCTGAGTAGATGTCTTACATACCGTATTTTTCCGTGTATGAGACACATGTTTTCTTAAAATATTTACCTAAAAATGGAGGAGAGTCTTATACACGGGGGGCCGAGAGGAGAACCGCAGGCACACTGGGGGGGGGGGGGCGGGGGCAATCGGGGGGGGGGGGGCGCAAGGGGGGGAGACTGGCGCGGGCGTGGGGAGTCAGCGAGGCAGCGGGTGTGTGCGTGCACGCACCACCACAGCTTGCTTGCTCGGAGATCAGTAAGAAAAGTGGGAAGGGTGTCCTATACATGGGGGTGTCTTATAGATGGAAAAATATGGTATTTTGGATGTAGAAAGAAGCACTTTTTAAAAAATCACATGCTTGGGGTCAATCCACTTGTTTAGCCACACAGACTACACATCCTAATTATTTCTTGCACATGTTCAAACAGACAGAACAAACATGAGAAGCAGGGAAGCCATGCAATCAAAATGACTAGAAAAACACTGCCATTATTTCACGAATTAGCGTCACACATTACACATATCTGTAAGATCGGATTCACTCCTATTTTAAAAAAAGTTTTCAAAGGTTGTGGATAAAGGTTCTGATTCAGTAGAAAAGGAGGGACCTGAACGTGCAGCTGAAACACCCAGGCAAATGGACCAAAGGTTAACACCGGCAGTTGCTGAGAATCAAAGTTTTAAATTCTGTAGGAACGTTCTGTGAGCACGCTGTTTTTTTTAGGAGGGTGGACTTAATGTCATTAATGCCAGGATATGAGCACCAGGTTAAGAGGGCAAACTATTGCAGAAGCATCAGATGCTCCAAGCCATTTGTCCTTTTGCAGAAGGATCCACCTGAAAGGTGTGGTTTGCTCTTTTCAGTTTGGGAGGGGGGAAAGGTATCCAGTTAAGATTCAATTTCTCATCATTAGGCCACATTTCCCAAATGGTCAGTATTCCAACTTTGCTTTTTTCTTTTATTAACTTCTGCAAAACTTTTATTGTGTACTACAAAGTTAACCTTTAACATAATAAAGGTCTTTAGTCAAAAAGGTGTAATTCTAATCTACATGGAAAAGTAAGAACAGCAACCAAGCTGGAACCCAATGCGTGAGCCTGACAATAGGCAGTCCCTGGGTTATACAAGAGTTCTGTTCTTGAGAAAACCAAAATTGTCTTTAAGTCAAATTTGTATCTAAGTTGGATCACATACAGACAGCCCTCCATAATTGTGGGGGTTAAGGGTGCAAGTTGTCCGTAAAAGTGGAAAAATTGTGAATATCTCTAGCATCCCATCCACCCAAATGCACCAGGGTCTCCTCTTTGCAGCACAGAAACACCAGAGAAATTTCCCACTCCAGAAGGGTGGGACAGGATGGCCTGCTTTGAAGGCCCTCCCTCTCTCCCCTGTTGCTCTCATTCCTAAGTACAGGTTGTTCCTAACATGGGCATTCATAACTCAGGGCCTGCCTGTACTCTTGTTTAAAACAAATCATGCTTGCATGACACACCAGGCTAACCATGAATTATTTAACCTACAATGAGCAGCACTATGTCAGGTTCCATTTGAATACGGACTCCACAATGAGATTGCAAGGTTGGTATCTTATGGAATACATTATAATATGCCAAAACAGCTCAATCTTCCAAAGACTCTTGTCCCTCCAGATGTCACTACAGTGCTTCACTGGTTAGTTTACAGCTTCAGAAAGGCTGCAGAATTCCTTTCTACACAAGAGTTTGCAACACTTCCAAGTGATGCCTCAGAGGGATATTTCCCAATCTCCCAGAGACATCAAAAGGAACACTGAGACCACTGCTGCCCAAACTGGAACAAAATAGGCTGGGCAAGGACATTTACCATTCCCATGGGGAGGGTGGAGCAGGGTGAGGAACAAACACTGCAGACAATAGTAGCTCTGCCATTACTAAGCAAGATTCCCATCTCCAGGCATTAACTTCTATTGTCTCTAATGCAACAAAACTCAGCAGCATTGTCAGAAAGACAGGCAAAGATTACCACAAGCAAAACTCCCGAAGTTTCAAAAGAGAAATCCAGTCCAGCATCACCACTGACTTTTCAACTTCCAGAAGTCAGCAAAACAGTCAAGTGCTGATGATATGAAACGAGGCAGCGACCAAGGCTGTTGCCAGAACGGCTCATTTTCCTCTCACTAGCTGGAATTCTCAAATTGCTCATACGCAGCCACCAGAGGAATCACAGTCATGTGTCCTGCTTAGTTAATACTCAGCAAAAATAAAACAAATTAGAATAAATAAGTCACTTGTAGACCCTGAACCAGCAGGTACCCAGGTCACACAGACATCCTATCATGTACTTTGATCCTAGACTGCTTTGTGTTTAACTTAGCCCCAGGTTGGCCTTCAGTTTAATTTTCTCTAAGTTTTATAACAGAAAGGAGGCTTTGGTTCCCTTCTCAACATCGATGCATGATACTATTTTATCAGTCTCATTGCTGAATTAGCTTTGTGAGTTCTCCAGTAGGCACAGCAGTATGGTGGCCTGCTCCTGCTTGCAGGAATTTTTCCAGAAGGAGGCACTGGGGAATTTCTGCTTGATCTCATGCCAGTTAGGTTATGACATCCTGCAGGAATCCATTCTATCCCACAAGCACTTGAACTGAATTTATATGAACCCTCTGGGCAAAGTTATCCAAGGATTTGCAAAGAAGTATGCTTATTATATTGGTGACCCTCAGCCCTACTTTTCTTTGATACAAGTCAGGAGTGGCTATGCAGGTGCTGAACTAGTGACTAAGCATGATAATGGGTAGACGAAGACCAGTATATTGAAAGTGATACTCTCAAAAGTGAGCCACTGTAGGTAGTTGGTTCTCGGAGCCAGGGAAAAGGCTCCGGGTGTATTCTGAATGGGTTGCACTTGCTCTCAAAGAACTGGCTCATAGCTTGGGGTTACTCTAAGACAAGTTTTGCCATATTAAACTTAGGTGACATTAGTAGGAGAGAGTACCTTCTGCTAATTCTGGCTGGTTTACCAGGTGTGACCATTTCTGGACAGGGATAATCGGTGGATACTGTCTGTGCTCCAGTGACTTCCCAGATTCATTACTAGAATGTGCTATTCGTGACTGTCCTTGAAGAGGATATGGAAATTAGTTCAATAATTCAGCTAACTTAAATCATACTGCCAAATTGGTTCATGCCACACTAGTCTTAAAAGAACTGCAACAGTGGTCTATTCCCTTCTTGGCCCAATTCAGGGGGCTGGCACTTTCCTTTGAAGAGCTCAATGGCTTTGGACTAAAGCATGTTCAGGATTTCAAAACAAACTGGGAGGAGTCTGCAGACATTCACTTCAGGCACTGCAGGGCCTGTGGGCTGGATCCAGCCCGCCATGCCCATTTAACCGGCCCGCCCCAGAGGTTTTGCATTTGCCGTGCACACGCGCAGGCATGTACAGGTGCACGGCTTGCTCGTGAGGAGGTCGTTTTGGAGTTGCTCAGAGAAAATGATCTCCTCGCAAGCAAGCTGGCACCACGCACGCATGCCCTCCCATCCCCGCCTCGTGCACATGTGCACCCACGTCCCCCACCAACGCTGCTGGCTCCTGTCAACTGGCCCCCTGTTGAAAAAGTCTGAGGACCCCTGCTGCAGGGCATGCGATGGTTACAAGGTTGGACCAAGACCTATCTCTAGGTCACTGGGAAAAACAAAGGGGAAAATGCTAGACCTGCCATTATGGAAATATAGCATACCATTTCTGTTGTAAATAGGTTCCAAGCCCCACAACGGACGTCTAAAATTGCAGATAGCAGTGAACACTATATTTTCAGGTAGAACCCTTGCAAAAGTGGAAAAACCAAAAATATTTCTAGGGAAAAACTACTAATATTTCTAGAGCCTTCATGCCCACTGAGGGACAAAACACATGAGTGAGGTTGGCTAGTACCGAGTCAAAGAGCATAGTATCCCCAAACAAAGCACATAGTTCCTTAGAGATATTTGCGGTTTCCCACTTTCATGGGTGTCCTGCGCCCCTAACCCCTAAGAATGTGAAGAACTGATAGTCAACCGCGGTTAAGTGAAACCATGGTAGCTAAGACAGCAGATATGGAGGTCTTGCAGTATAAAACTGATCAGTTCAGTTCTTTTTATGAATTAAAAAATGTCCCACCCAGCACATTTTGGATAGTACTTTCCCCTACTCTGAGCCAAGAACCCCCTTTCTCTACACTCAGGTTGGCCCATGAGTAGTGGAAAAATAGAGAGCTATGGAACAGAATAAATAAAATACAATACAGGATCTGTATTAAGGTATCCTATTGCTATTTTTAATCACACACACAATGGTGTCTCATTCCCATTACAAAGAGCATCACATTTTTATCAGGTGTAGCCTGTTCCTCTTTGACACCTTAACACCAGATCAAAGTTGCATTTTTTCCAACTTTAGGTTGGAAAAAATGCATCACAAGGTGATTACTCTCTGGTGGTTGAGTTATGAAGCAACTGTGTCTCCACCCAGCTACCCAAGATGTGGCAAAGTCCCACATGACAACATTTTGCAGATTACTGTTTTGCCTGTATTTTCAGAATATGACAACATGTGGCAAACTCCTATGCGATAAAGTCACAAGGGCCTAGTGTCTATCTGTAATATTCCAACCATTCTAACCAAGGTTCCCTCCTGTGTAAATTTCCCTCTTGGTTCCATGGTGTTGATCATAATTAGCAAATGGCCACAGCTTTGCATATGTTGGAATGGCCCTTATTTTGATACAGCAAAGTCTTCAACCAAAGTTATGCAGCTCTCAGAATGCAACTCAGTGGGCCCACCCTGTCTAAGTAAAGCCATGCCTACTAAGACCCCAGGCAAAGTCTTAATACATTGCACCCCAAAAGCCCTAAGGGAAGGGCCTGTCCACATCATTCTCCTGAATTAGAGTTTTCCCACAAAAGGGAGAAACCAAGTGACTCTGAAGCTGGGCTACTGCCCCAACTTCAGTGTTGACTGCAAAGCTATGCACTCTTAGGAAAGTCCGCCACCTAGTAAAATGAAGACAGTATCACACACTTCAAACACATACACACATTTACATTTCTATTTATTTAGGCATTTTAAAATCTGAATAACCCCAAGGAGCATTCCTTGAGTGTCCTCTGAATATCCACTGTAATTTTCAGTTCTCTGGGTTTCATAGACCTGACATTACAATGCTCAAAGACAGACACACTTCCTCTGTAGAAGAAGCATTATACCCATTATCAACACTTTTGATAATGCAAACTCACTTCCACCTTTTATTTCAAACTCTGATTAGGAAGATAATCCTGGTTAACAGTAGTAACCCACAGCTGGAACTGAAGTAATTGAAATACTGCATTGCAGTTAAATTAAAATACAGAAAATAAGGGGGAGTGAGGTGACACTACAGCCAACATCCAGGGCCTTCCTCCAAGTTCCAATTCCACGGGAAGCTTGGAGGGCAGTAATAAGGAGAAGGGCCTTCTCAGTGATGGCTCCCCAACTGTGGAATTATCTCCCCATTGGGGTCCACCTGGCCCCAGTCTTGTCATCTTTTTTGGCACCAGGTTAAGGCAGCCCTCTATGCTGAAACATTCAAAGACAAAGAAGGACTTTCAAGGACTTGAGGGGACTACCAACCCCAAGTGTTTTAAAGGTCTGTCTTCTATTAAATGTTTTAGCAGTTTTAAATTTGTTCTAAATATGCATATTTTGGAAAATTTGTATGATAATTTTATTGTATTTTTAAGAAATGTCAGTTTTTCAAAGGACTTTGACTAAAGGGCATTTTAAAGATGAATAATCATAGTAATAATAAATGAATCCATTCCCCTCAAAAAGAGTTGGACAAATGGTACATACCAACATACATCAGAATCTGTCCCAAGCCAGCTATGGGCAGCATGAATAAATGAATTTAGGAAAGAAAATTCGCTATGATCTAGTTCATCCAAAAAAGATTTCATTCAGAATACTAAGTCAGGCTGAGTAAGTACTAATCAACATGAGAGACCGCCGGCAACTACTCAGTGCCTATGCTCCCATAATTATGTCCATTGTATTAAAGAAACAGATGTATTAATGGCTTATGGAAAGTGGGTAGAAGAACCAAAAAGATGTCAGGATCTTTAAGAACTGCATATCGGCATCTGCCCTCACTATACATACAATGGTGTCTCTATGAAAAGGCACCATATACACAAAGTGAGCAGGAAGGTTGTTTCAGTCTTATTAGAAGTGACAGCTTTCCTCTAGCGTCAAAGCTTCTATAGGCTGCGAAGGAAAAAGATCAAGGAGAAACAGCTCATTTTAAGACAACCATGGCGCTCCAATTATTCCAATCAAATCACCACTTTGTCACAAAAGGAACAGACATGAACATTGCGAGCAGGTAGCCTTGGCTGTCACAACACACACAAGGAAGGAGCAGCAAGGGAAAGATGTAGAGAAAGGACATGAACCAGAAACAGCCAATTTGCATGTTAATAAAACATAAGAAGTTATAAGTTGCTGTGTACTCTCAGTGATTGGGAAAATACCAACAATACCTTAAACATTATCTGCATTTCTAATAAGTTAGCAGTCATCACAATAACAAGCTGGAGTCCACCAAGTAATGATCTAATGCATGGGTCACATTTGCAACTTGTGGCATAAACCCCTGCAACTTTTATTATCTGGGACAGAATAAGGTATGTTACCCAATGCCATGGATCTGCAAGTTTTGGTTCACCTTACTACCTAACAATTAATTACTGGTGACCACCAAGAGGCAGGTGTCACCAAGAAGGGAATTCAAGGGAGGGGGGCTTCAGTCTTATTTACACCAGGCATGGATGACATTCAGAAGGAGACCAAATCTTTTTCATGGCTTCTTCATGTTTCCTGGATATGGTGTACAATGAAAAACTGACTTCTCTCCTTCCCACATCTACATTAGCCTTCTCCCAGGGTGCTGGTGCTCTCTGCATCTAGGAATGATGGAAAATTCACCTGGAGGACACCAGGCTGAGGAAGGCTAGTCAAATGCACTTCAACTACAGTAAACTGCAACTGAAGCCTCTCCTCTCATGATTTCTCTTCTTGGTGACACCTGTTTCTTCCACCTGGTATGCAGGGAGAGCTCTTTTCGTCTGAGGTTTCTGTGATGCAAAAAAAAAAAAAAAAAAAAACCCTGCAAGAAGAGTTTCTCCACTTTATGTTGTGCAATTAGAATATAATCTCCAGAAGATTGCTGATTAGGAAGCACCAACCGTGTGTGTGTGTGTGGGGGGGGCAGACACTGGCCTTTCTGCAGAGAGATCATCCTCATTGCAATTTGCCCCTTTAAAAACACTTTTCAAAAATGTATTATAAATCACTGCAAAGAGGAGGCAAACAGCTTCAAATTGTCAACAAATAAACTTTAAGACAGGGAGAATGAAAAGGTTAAAAAATGGACCATCATTAAGCATTATTACATGCACAGTCACATACATACGCACAACACCTATAACACTTGCGCCATCATGTTTTGTACAGAAAACATCATATTCTTCATTACAAAATATGTTCTAAGCACTTGAACCACAATATGATCTGCCCTCCACAGAAGCTCATCCTTGCGGCAAGACAGGCACACTGTGTGCAAATGAGAAACAAAAGATGCATTATGCAATGGGCCAACTCTGTCAAAAGGCCCTAAGACACCACATACACTGCTGTGTCCCTTTCAAGAACCATCATGTAACCACACCGCAGATTGCAAAATAACACAATGTGCTTTAAGCTGACACACATTGAGAGCACAATCCAGCCAGAGCTAAGCAACTTTAGCATCTACTGATATTAATCACAGAGTTAAGCACGTGTCCAAGTCTCCCACTGAAAAGAGCAGGCCTTCACGCATGCCAGAGACACGGACAGACTTGCTTTCCACCTTTCCTGTGAGTAGTTTGAGGCTGAATATGGGGGGAAATTTTATCCTCAAAATGCTGTCAAGCAGCTTAGTCTGAGAGAAATAAACCTGGCAATGGATAAATTTGTGAGCTTCATGACTTAATGGGGAGTTGAACCCAAGACTGCCAAACCCTCAAGTACAATACTATCTGCTTTACCACAAAGCTTCACATCACATTCTGAAGCTAAGAAATCAGCAATGGTTTTATAGAAAACATTAAGCAGCCAGCTGCTGAAGTCTTTAATGTACACAGATTCGTGCAACTGCTCTAACGGGTATCAGGAAATCAATTTTCAGATAGCCAGCTAATCCAGTCAGAGTTTTTCCATTCATCCCACCTCAACCAGACCTAGATTCAGGCACAGAGAATGCTCTGAGCCTCCATCTTCCATATTTGTATGAGGGTACAGAACTCCGTACAGCAGTCAGTCACAGCGCATCAAGCAATGCTACATTGCCCACTGGAAATGAGCTGGAACTCGATAAAAGAAATTTATTCTACATCAAGTAAATGCTCTAACTCAGCAGTTTTCATTCCACCCTGTATGCAGCCTGTCTACTTAAACTACAACTTCTTCATGTCAGGGAATAAACTATTTTTCTCCTATTTTTCAATGTGCAAATTATTCAAAATCACGTTACTGCTTTTTAAAAATCATTTATGTCATTTTAACTGCATATTCTAAAAAGTATAAGCAATTGTTGCACAGAATAACTTTTCATTTTTTAAGAACTGATGGAGTGGCACCCCCTGCACCTCCCCCCCTCACGGTGAATGAAAATACCCTGGAGAGAAAGGAAGACACAGCAGATTCCTTTGGTCAGGTCTAGTCCCTAGAGCTGGGGGGTAAATGGGGCTGTAGGGAAGATCTACGGGAGGCCCCAGTGTGTAAACAAAGATTCATTGCACATTATTGGATTTAACGCACACTACGCTACAGAAAAAAAGGAGAACAGTTCGTATTTGACATGAAACACCACCATTTTTACAGCTTGACCACTGACACAGCTCAGCCCTAGTAGTTCCTCCCAGATTCATCCTCTTCTGTAAACTTCCCAGAGAGCTTTTGTTATAACAATGAATGAATTAAAAAAACAAATATAATAAAAACAGCGATCAGCCAAATAGTTCTCTACAGTGCTTTCTGTGTCCAGAGAGATGAGCTTGTCAGTGTCCCGCTGAGGAACTCCCAAGCATTCCAGCACCTCATGCACTTGCTGGGTACATTCCTCCACGTTGCACCCAGCAAATGCCAGCCAACGTCCAGCCCCACTGAGAAGCCCAAGGATCATGTGATGAAAAAGAGTCCCAATGGGGAGCAACTACCAGACTAGGAATCAACCCTACCAGATGCTGATTTTATAGTCTCTCTGCCCTGCCCATACCTTGCTGCATGCTGAAGGGGGAAATCATTGTAATGTCTTTTTTCAAAGAGCCATTCTAATAAATATACAAATACCACCCACACTGAGGAAAAAAAGGTGGTGAGGTGTGTATGCAGGCATGTGTGTTTTTAAAAAAGCAATATTCTCAGTGGAAGACAGTTTTGTGAATTTTATCACATGCCCTGCATTACTTAGAGGGAGGGGAAAGCAACCACAGAAGAAATAAACTTATATAGCCCCATTTCCTTGTAAATTGAACTCTAGAAGCTCATCAGTTTCACATGAACATGTGTGTCCTGTGTTGGTAATGATGTTTTTGGAAAGTCCAGGTCAAGGATCTATCTCTCAGGCCCAAGTACCTTCCTCCTTCTTGCTTGCCTAACCAAAAACTCCAGATCAGCACATAGGAGAGAAAATGTTTAGGAAGGAGATGCATAGGTGTTTTTTGCAGCATTAACAAAGACAAGGGTTAATCAACCTGGCAACCAGGCAAGCCATTAAGCAGAATTTGATACGTAGTATTTAGAACTCTTTGCCTTCATAAACAGGTTTGCCTTTATGCAGTAGGGCTGGAGCCACTGTGCTCATATCTCCGATTCAGCTTCCCGACTTCTCGACTGCATGTGTTTACATCCTGATCCATCCTACACACACACACACACACACACACACACACACACACACACACACACAGGAGAGCACTCAAAATCTCAGTGCAACTATGAGCTATCACTCTTTATCTGGGTGGAAACTGATCAACACATCTCACTCCACTAAATTCTTGCTATCCATGGACAAGTTCTTGCTCGACCTGGCCACTGTGGGATGTCTTCAAGAGAGAAGGTCAGAGATTACCTAATAAAAGAGAAACTAACACAAGCACAATCCAGATATTTCTAGAATTAGGAAAGTCATCCCTGTAATGTTATGTTCCCTGCAAAGTCTTATCAAGCCTTCCTGCTTAGAAACAAAGATGCATTGTATGCTTGCCTATTTGACATGCTTTGTTCCACTGGAAAACATATAATTGATCAGAGCTGGAGTAAGAGAGTTGTGAAACATCACAGATGCACAGTATTTAAATATAGCACAGGCAAGAATAGGGGCTTTCAGGATCAAGTGTTTAGGAACAAAGAAACCTGCCTCCTACTAAGTGAGACCCTTGATCCATTTTTGTGACTTTCCAATATTATCTGCACAGACTGGGAGTAGCTCTCCAGGTTTCAGGCAACAGTCTTCCTGCCCTGCATGGAAATGCCAGGAATCAAATGCCAGAAATCTGGGACCTTCTACCTGCAAAGCAGGTGCTCTGTCACTTCTTGGATGCCAACTTCCCACATGGACTTGGCCAAGTACCAAGGTCTTCTTTGCAGGTCCATCTCCAGGCTTCTCCCACCCTGCCTTAAGCAGGATATATGGCCAGGGATAGGATCTTTCTGATCCCGCTGCTCCAACTCTGGAGTGTTCTTTACAGGGAGACTCATCTGATGTCAGGTTTTTTTAAAAAATCTCAGATGGACATCATTCTGCTTGCTCAGACATTTTTGATTTTCTGGCCTGTTAGTTTTTAATCTCCATTTTAAGGCAGAATATGCGGTGCTGCTTTTGTTTATTTTTGTTATTTCATTTGCTTATTGCTGACTAAAAAACCCCCTAAAAATGGAATTCTAAATATCCCAAAGGAAATAAAAGGGACCTCCCTGAAAGCCTTCAACCAGATGGGTGTAACTTGCTGGAATACTGTAGCCTAGTTCTGGATTTCCTGCATCAAGGAGGAGAACTGAATGAGCTGCTCTACAAGGCTCCTGCAATTTTATTAGGTGTCTGCCATTCTGCTACAAAGCTCACTGCAGTCTCAAAACATATCCCACTCCCCTACAAAGGGCCATTCAATCACTGATTTTGCCCTAAACCCAAGCATCTCTCCATCTTGTTCCCAGTTCCTGCCCATTCCTTAATCCTCCCTTTCTTTGCCTGAAATTGCGTGAAGGGGTGAAGTAATCATGTCTTCGATCTACAGCATGGACAACTGATGTGTCCTTCACTGTAACACATAACCTTTTGGTCTTGTACCCAAACTCAATTGTTGCCCAAGTAGCAATGGTTCCATGTCTGCATTCATAATGCAAGGAATTATGCATCGCATGAGGAACAGGTCTATGGAAATCGATACTGCTAAGCCTGATCTGGGGGTAAGTGGGTATAGTTCAGCAAGCGAGCACATGCTTATAGGCAGAAAATCTCAGGTTGTAACCCCGACCGCACTTTCCTCTTGCAGAAAGATCTCTGCCTGAAAGTCTGGAGAACCACCACCAATTGAGTGGATGATTCTGGGCTAGAAAGACATTCTACAAGCTCCCACATTCTTCGTACCCCCAGCATTTCATACCTGTTTCAAGTGGCACAGGACAGAGTCCCAGCAAAGCAGCATCCAAGCTGCTTATGTAACGTAAGAACTGGGCCCATGATTACATGCTTTGACAAAGCATGGAACCATCTTTTCAGGATATTCTCAGCAAGAAGGTTAGCCATTTGAGAAAAGTGGTCACTTCACTGTTCCAGTTTTATAAATAGTCAGAGAATATGAAGGAACAACTGCAAATGTTTTGGAACAGAGGAAATTAGATTTCTGCACATTTGATGCAAGATCATATTTATTGCCATGCCTGAGAAACCACATTTGAGTAATGGACTTTCAGCAGTGCTTACATTCCCTGTTTTCCTTAGTTGGGTTCACATGTAATGGGATGGATTCGAAACCGCACTCAGTTGACTGGATGTTCCTGTAAACAGATGGGAAAGTTATAATCTTCTCCCTGCTCTCTGCACCCTCCAGAAGGTAGAGGTGGCACTGGTGGCTGCACGGGGTAAGGAAAATTGTCAGATTACCTCACCAGCACTAGTGCAGCTACAGAAGCCTCTCCTGGATCTGAGCCACTACTAGGCACAGACGAAGTCTTCTGCTTGCAGAACAGCAGGTCTTGATCCAAGTCCATGCTGTTAAGGTGAATGGTTTAAAACATGGCATGGGAACAAACAAAATGTAATGATATATTTGAAATGAGATGGAATTAGTCGCAGCTCCTGCTTGCATATATTCATGCTGGAAAGTACATGTGGATTGGAAGAAGGTCCCTCATCCTCGTTTTTGTTCCATCATTTTGCAAGCAGGAAATCCAACATTTTGCAGTAGAGCTGTGTGTGTCTAGGCATTGTTATACAATAGAAGATAAAACTTAGGAAGCACGTGGATAATCCTTAAACCCCTTACATGATATATGGTTACAACATGACATAATTAAAACTTGGGCTGTACAGATTCCATGAAGGGATTTAAAACTGATCTCTGGCATACGTGAAAGCGGTGAAAGAGGTGTGTGCATACTTGCACTAACATGCAATGGCATTCCAGGCAGGCAAAAGGACAAAGTGCGCCTCAGGGCAAATTTAATGTGCACATTGCGGTAAGCAAAGATAGTTTCTTTCCTTGCTTGCATTCTTTACTATCCAAACAGCCACTGCTATGCAAATAAGATAATTGTGCTGTATGATTATTATGCTGTTGCTATATTATTTGGAACTGTAAAGCACATTATTTTCCCCAAGGATTAAAAGACTATGTTTAAGTTCCTCTAATTCCATCCCTATATTTGTTGAGAAGTTGTTCTACATTCTAACACTGGAAGTGCTAAATTCAAAATCCTGAGAGTATTAGCAGTTTCACAATTTGGTGGTCTGATTAGAAAAACACACTGTTTCCAGAGGAGAACTACTGCTGAAATGTCAACTGCCTGTACTTCAACTCTTCATTTCAACCATATTTACAAGAACAGGAGTATTATTGTAAATCTGCACTGGCCCCTAGACATGTAAATTTAGGAGTCAGATTCAATAGTGTCAGAATTCAGCACCAAGTTTCTAAGATGCTGATCTCCTTTCAGGATAAAAAGAATAAGAGATGGTGCTGCGTGATTTCTATTCCTCCTCCCCTGCAGAGCTTTCTCAAAAGTTATTAAAAATTGGGTCATAGTCACTTCCCAAGCAGCAACATATTGCGTGCAGGGAAGTTTCTGCTTCCAGGGTTTTTTTTGTGGCAGGATTCTACAATTCAGGCAGCAGCAGAAGTAAGCGGAATGCCAGAATTTTAAGTGTCCAAACATGAAGCAAAAGTCATCTGGCAAAGCAGTGCCTGACTTCAACTGTCCTTCAGTTCAGTTTTGTGTCATAAAGTGCTTTATTGGGAAAATACATTTGCTAAGCAACAACTCACTTTCAAGATCCAAAAACTGAAAAAAGTCTTACTTTCCTTTAAAAAAAAAGTCTGTGCACAAAAGAAGAAACTCCCTCTCACCAGTTGCAGAAACACTTCTCTGACTCTATTCCAGTTTGCATGCTCATGGCAGCTGAAGCAACCCAGCAACAACCCACAGGCTATTTGAGGGTTGCTGCATACACCAAGCAAGCCATGCCACTTAGGTTTGGATACATAATTAAGGACATCCTCCTGGAAAGCAAAGCACATGCACTTAGCCATGGCAGCTTGTTTCAGCCACTATGAGCATGTGAACCAGGCAAATGACCAGGTTCAGACAACATATTCTTCTTCAGCAGGTGGCATGCAGGGTAGCTACCTTCTGCCTTCCTGACCCCACTGCCACACCCCACTCTCCTGGACCATCCTCAGTTCCATAACTCTTCTCTTGCACTGCCTTCCAGCACAGCCTCAACGTGGTGAGTGAGTGGGAGAAAGAGCAAGAACAGGAGAGAGAGAGCCAAGCCCACCTGTCAGTCACGGGTAGAGCTTCTTCAGTGGGCGGAGGCTTTGGGTGACACTGAACACAGCCAGTTCAACATGGGTTTGGGTACCAGGGCCTGGGAGTGGGGGCATGGCCAATTATTATTCCAACTTACTGTTTCACTGTTTGTTTTATTAATGTACTGTTGATCTTACTGCATTTTATTGTCAACTGCCTAGAGAGCCCTCTAGGCTCTGGAGTGATATATAAATGTTAAAAATAAATTATTATTCAAGGTGAGTATGGGTTGAATATGGATTGTCTTTGAATTGCGGGTCATCGTATTGTGCAATCCAAGTCACACAAACAGACTATGGACTTTACCCACAGATAACTCACAAAGTACAAATGACAACAAACCATGGGTTCTCTTCATGGGTTGTTTGTAGCTTGTAAGTCATGGTTTGCTAGTGTTTTTGAGATCACACCACACAACAACAATCCATACTCAAACCCACATTGAAATTTGAGTGAACCTAGCTGTTCCAACAACACAGAACTCCGTCATGAATTGAGAGCCAATGGGATATGGTAGCAAGCTTGCTGGACTGGGGACCCAGGAGACCCAGGTTCTAGACCTCAATCACCCGTGAAACTCACTAGATGACTTTGGGCCACTCACTAATTCCCAGCCTAACCTATCTCACCAGGCTGCTGAGAGATTAAAATGGAGCTATGTAAGCCCCTTGTATTCCTCACAAGAAAAAAGGCAGGATATGAATGCAAGATGATGATGATGATAAATTTACCCAATGGTGAGGATGTAGAACATGTGGCCACCATTTTCAATATACAATCCTGGCCAAGGGCTTGTTTTGTCATGCAAATATGGTGAGTTTGGTATATATAAGAACCAGTGGTTTGTTTTTGCTCAACCCATGTTTGCACAACACAATAATCACTGAATGTGAGACTGCCCAAGCACCCTGGAGCTCATGGGTTCTGCAGCTTGTTGTAGGTTAAATAACACAATGATCCACAATGTGCCATTCAAATCTGGTCATCAACAAAGTACACCAATCTCTTTGATCTTGTAGCAAATGTTGATTTCTCAGCAACAAAAAACACAAATTCACATATCAAAGATTCTAAAGGAAACTTTAGATGTGACCCACCAGCAAGAAGATCTTCCTCAGGGCAACACTGTAAACACCATAAAAAGCCCTACTTGATGCCATTTTGAAAGGGAGTTCTCTCCCCCAAAGATACCACTCTTGACTTAAAAAAAAAAAAAATTCTTCCCATCTGACTATTTTAAAATTTTAAAAGCCCAACCCATATCTTTATTCATTGTATTTTAAATTTCCCAACTAACTGTTCAGTCTATTTCACAATCTTGCCCAACTTTTTACCATCTCTGATGATTTATACAAGCTGCATCTACAAACCGGTTGCTGTGACACAACCTCCCCCACCACCCGTCTCGAGCACCCAGATACTCTGGACTTCCAACTCCAATCATCTCCAGCTATCACGTGCATGCTGGAAAGGATGTAGTACAAAATGTCTGGAAGGCATCAGGTTGGGGAAGCTTGTGAGAAACACATGGGCAGCAACCAAGGAATCCAAGTTCATAAGCATTCCTCTGCACATTGTTATTCCTTCCTTCTAAATATACCCTGAACTCAGTACATTATTCTCTCCCCGGTAGCTTAATGACTAGCCTGTTTGTGACCCCACCCCACTCCTCATTTTCACTTCAGAACCAGGTACAACTACCAGAGACTGCTTCCATATCAAGTCTTCTGGTAGTGCAGCTTTGCTGCACTCTTTTTGTCATGTCTTCTTTTTTTTCTTTCCATCTGAAGTTGCATGCAGTATGGTGAACAACTGCATTGAAAACACAAACTGCCAGATCTGCCACCCCTGCCACCCTGCATGTTGCTAGGCACTTAAAAGATTCAAGGGCCCACTCTTCCACTGGTATTAATGGAATTCTTTTTTTTAGCTGAATTGTCTTGCGGAGGGGAGACTTTGGGGAGGTCACAGTGCTTTCCCTCCCCATTGTGAGGGAAATCCCCCCCCCCCCCATGCAGAGAAGCCGAGTTCAAGAAAACTTCTATTAGTGCCAATGGAAAGATATTCTCTAAGTACCACGTAGTGGAAAGGTTGGGGGGCGGGGTCCTGCAACATATGAAAAACTGCTCGCTCGCTCGCTCTCTGCTGCAATGCTATCCACCAAAAGATTGCCCTTGTGTGGCAATTAACCTGAGAAGAAAACTTTCCACAGGTACCAATGGACACTTAGCTCACCCAGGAATAGATCCAGACCCATGGGAAATAGATTGGACAGAGGACAGAGGTCTAGCAATAATCATGCCTACAACTCCCTCCTCACTAGAAGGAACTTCTTATGCCACCTGCAGAGGGCCCACCAGTCAATTATTTTTCCTCTGAGCTGGATGCATATAGCTCCTTGGGGCTGGTATTTCCTCATTCTCTTCTGCAGCATTTAATAACTACTCCATCCAGTTCCAACAAATAAAAACTTAATTATGGCAAATGGATGCAACACATCACCTTTTTCTTCTTGTTCTATTAGAAGAATGTTTAAAGTATTTTGGTGTCCTTTTTGAAATTTTTAAAACAACCTTTACTAATGTGAAGCTCCAAAGACTTGCAATCCCCCCTGAAAACTCTAAAGGCAAAAAGCTGCATTCATTACACACCAAGGAAGAGGACATTTCCTTCTCTCAGTTTTTATATTTCCAAAACTTCATTTTCACTGAGTATCTCCTTGTTTAAATTCATACTCTGTTTCCCTTCTAGAAAGGCATGATGCTCCCCCTCCCTAGTAGGAAGAGCCATGCTGGATCAAACCAGCAGTCCATCCAGTCCTATCCAAACACCTGCCCATGATATGAGTTCAAAAGCACCTTTCTAGCCATGTTCCCCAGTAACTGATGTACTTACATAGATGTGCAAAGAGCCTCTGATACAGGGGATAGCATACAGTGATCAGGACTAGCAGCTGCTGATAGCCTTCTCTTCCACGGATTTGTCCAATCTCTTTTTAAAGCCATTCAAAGTGGTGGTCGTCATTACATCTTATGGAAGGGAATTCCATAATCACAGAAGTGACCCAAATCAACTTCCAAGTGTTCAATAAGAGCTTAACAGGAGCAAATGTGCTTTTAAAAAGAGCTTGTAGCAAAAGAGGCCAGATGTTAGCAAATATGAGATGGTGCCATTCCAATGACATAAAGCTGTCACAATTGATACACATCAATTTTTTGGCACCAAGATTACCACTTATACAATAATGGTTTGTAGCCTGAGTCATCAATCTATGTAAATCATGGAGAGCAGAATGCAACAGCTCCTGAGATCATGATTTTTTAAGAGATGCTCTCAAACCTTCACTGATGTCTTAAAATCACATTTTGAGTAAACAGCAACACATGCACTCAAATGAGAACTGGGTGCAACTTCCAACTGTCAAAAAATGTTTGCTTTACTTCACATTCAGAAGTCAGACTAGTACAGCTTTCACCTACCTGGCACCCTTCCAGGTGTGTTGCATTATAGCTTTCAAAAGTTTAAACTAACACTGGTGATGCTGAGTGAGGATGCTGGGAGTTGCAGTCCAATACACCTGAAGGTTACCAAGTGTGGAGAGGCTGGCCTAGCTAGATTCACCTTGTAATGAGAAGTCAGCTGAACAATGACCTGCAATTGCAGATGACACAAAATTGGGTGGGATAGCTAATACCCTGGAACTCAGAAACAAAATTCTAAGTGATCTTGATAGGCAACAGAATGAAATTCAATAGGGACAAATGCCCTAGGAAAAAAGAACCAAAGGCACAGTTACAAGATAGGAGATACTATGTTCAACAATACTGCAAGTCAGAAGGATTTTGGAAGTGTTGTAAATCACAAGCTGACTATGAGTCAATAACATGGTGTAGCTGCAAAAAAGGGCAGTTGTATTAATATAAGTGCAAGAGTGTTAACAGAAGTATAGCTTCCAAATCACATGAGATACTGATTCCCTTCTATTCAGCACTAGTTAGAATACTGTGTCCAGTTGCAGACAAACTAGAAAAGGTTCAAAGGACAACAACAAATAAGATCAAGAGACTGGAAACAAAGCCCTATGAAGAAAGACTGGGCATGTTTAGCCCTGAGAAGAGAAGACTAAGTGGAGATATGATAAGCACTCTCAAACACTTGAAATGCTGTCACACTGAACAGGGGCCAGGATCTCTTCACAATCATCCCTGTGGGAAGGACAAGGAATAAGGAGCTTTAGCTACAGGAAACCAGATTCCAGCTGGACATTCGGAAGAACTTCCTATTAGAGCAGTATAGCAATGGAACCTATGACCTGGGGAGGTCATGGTGCCCCGCTACTGGAGGCATTCAAGAGGCTGTTGGACAGCCATCTGTCAGGGACCCTTTAACTAGAATCCTGCATTGAGCAGGGAGTTGGACTCAATGGCTTTACAGGCCCCTTTCAACTCTACTATTGTGATTCTGTGCAAATGGCACTATTATTGTTCTATTCATTCTTTCATTCATTTAATTTCCAAACTGCCCAACAGCCAAAGTTCTCTAGTTGGCTCACAAAGCACACTAGGAAAAAATGACTTCTTAGCTCTCACAAGATCTCTCCAGATGTTCCTTGCAGCAGAAAAGTCAAAAGATATGCCTATCCTAGCACAATTAAAAACTACCCAGCAACTAGCAGATGTCAAATATGTCCCAGTCTTTGCACAATCTCAGAAAAGGAACCACCCTGCTGCACAGAATGGCACTTACAAATACGACACAGAAAACAGGTCACATGAAAACGTGCAATGAGTTTTTTAAAAGTATTGCAGCAAAAGTCTCGATATCAAATGGTTAATAGGGACTGGCTCACAAGGACATATTACACCAGTCCTCTTCCAGTTGCACTGGCTGCCAAGCCCAATTCAAAGTACTAGCACTAACATTCAAAGTTCAAACTGCTTGGGACCAGGTTATCAGAAGGATCATCTTGTCCCATATGTACCTACCCAGACCATGAGGTCATTTTCAAGGGTCCTTCTCCAGCAGCACCTTCCAAAGGAAGTGAGGTGGGTGGCTACCAGGGGGAGAGCCTTTTTTGGTCATGGCACCCTGGGTGTAGAATGTGCTCCCTAAACAAGTGTATCCTTTTTAGCGAAGACCTTTTTATCTTCCCAGCATTTTAACAGTTTAACTTTCAGCTTCATTTTTTAAATATTGCATTTTATTCTGTACCTCTGCTGTTTCTATGCTGATTCAACTGTTTTTGCTGTGTGTGCTTGTGTGTTTCAATTTATTTTTAAAAAATATTTCTTATCTGCCCAGAGAGCCTCAGCTATTGGGTGGTATAAAAATGAAATATATACAAACATCATAATCGAAACCTAAGCTGTATGTTATGAAGCTTCTACTCCTGGAAGCTATTGTGTAATTCCACAGACACTGAATGTTCCTATTAAGCTAGCCAGTTCTTGTTATTTTGTAGCTTGCAATTCTGTGCAGTTTTAGACAGCATCCTACAACTCCCAGCATCCACCCCCCACCATCCAGCCATTGTCATAGGACTTCATTCTGTCTAATCATGCACAGAACTGCACTTTTAGTGTACGTTGCTTGGCCATGATGACTCAAGGACAAATTGATGGATTTCAATCGGATCGGCGACATAGTGCTCTAGTAGCAGAATATAAAACTGATCAGGCTAAACTACAAAACATAGTGAAGACTCTGATATTGCATCACATTTGCATATTACAGCTTTGGTCCTTCACATTGGAGCCACTGCCTAATACTGGAGATAGCATCCACTATTTCACACATCTCAAACAACTGGGCGAGGCTCCTGTTGTGCTGTTCCATCTGTCCAAGAGAGTCACTTCTGCTTCATAAAATGGCTCCTCTGCACCATAATAGCCAAAGCTATGAAGTACCAGTTACTACTGATAATGAGCCAACAGTTGGCATTTGCCAGACTTTGGAACAAAATGCACCCTAAGCAATATACTGGGGAAAAAATGGAAGTCAGTGATATGTTGATCCTCAGGAGAGGACACCTGCCTCCAACATAAAGAGTATGGTGTATAATTTCTAGCCCACACTTGTACAGAAGTAAGTCCAGGAACAGATGATCTGGAGAAGGATCGAGGAAAAAGGGCGTCTGTTTGTAGACTGGAGTGGAGGAGATCACAGGAATGAGTCCACAGAAAAAGCTACACATGACAGTCACATAAGCTTGCTACCAGAAATGGATATGACTCTATTTTATTTATTAGAAGGATTTCTAATCCAACTTTCATGGGCACATTGCACTCACAAGATAGTTTACATTTAACATTTAAACACATAAACACAACATAAAACAAGTAATAATTTCAAAACCACTAACCAGCAACAACTAAACATTTTCTCCAAAGCTCAGCACAGTACCAAAAACAGACACTGCATAACATTTATGTCATGCAGGAATGTAAGCAGCAGAGCTAATCCCTTCCCTACCATAAGGTATACCCCATTTTCCAGGTAAGAAAATGAACCAAAATTAGCCTTAACGGTGGCCAACACATCAAAGCCCTGCTGTGACATTTTAACCATGGTCCATGCTCAAGATGGGAAGACCAGAAAGAATTTGCATTCCTGGTTCTGCACTGAGGGACTTACCTGTACACAACCCTTTGACATGTTTAACAAGACACTGAGCAAAATCATAAAGTAGACATCAACACTTTGAAAGAGCCCTTTCTTGAAAGCATCCCTACTTTCCTCTTCATCAGTAGCTCCCTTACAAATCCACCCCACTACGTAGCAGAGTGAGTAGAAATCTTATGAGTCTGCAAATATACAAAAAAAACAAAAGAGAATTAAAAAAATGATGGAGGCAGGATAATACTGGGGGACGATGCTGGCTGTCAGCCTAGGTATTCTCCCTGTATGCTGAAGTCTCTGATTAGTCATACTTCAGAAAGACTTCTGAGACTACAGTTCTCATCCTCCAGCCTCTTAGCCAACACTGGGGGCTGAAGAGGAATGGCAGGATTATCCAGATACAGCAAATACCTTTTTGCAGATACAGCAAAATGCTGCATTGTCTTGCTCAAGCTACTCAATCAGGCCTGCTAGATTTCTTCCTTAGCTACTGAAAAGCTCTTTGCTCAGTACCCCAATATGGATTCATATAAACCAAAGCCTATTTCTTAAGTAAAAAAGGAATTCTATTCTATATTTTTACAACCTACTTTTAGGTTTCCTCTCAGAAGTCCTAGAAAATGCAGCTGGACCTAGTCCCAAATGAGTGTGTATACATGATTGTGGCTTTGTAGAAATAATCTAAGAAATCAGCCAAGAAGCCTACAGGCAGTTTCAAACATAATGCACAGTATATGTGCAGGGAAAGTATGTATGTAAGGTCTGGACCATCTTTATAACTGCAATTACCAGAATTATATATAAAGTTACCCAATATTAAACAGATCCTAATGAACAAGGAGAGATAAGGGAGCAATGTCAGCGTAGTATAGTGGTTATAGCGCTGGATTAGGGGAGCCAGTGTTAGGTCCCCATTTGACCATAAAGTTCAGTAGGTGGCTTGGGCCAGTCACCAATTCTCAGTCTAAGCTACCTCACAGGGTTGTTGTGAGGATAAGAGAGAGAGAAGAACAATGTAAACTGTCTTGGGTTCCTTGCAAGAGGAAAACAGCAGGGTATATAAATACCATGTAATAAAAATAATAATAAATGAGTAGCTGGATTAAAAGTCCAAACGAAATGTACTCATCATTCACTTAAATGACATGTTTTAGAGGGAATTAGGAGCTCCATTCAGAACACGCATTTCAATATACAGTCTCCCATACTGTTGCATCCTCAAGTCAGTATTTCTAGAATGTAAAGAAGAGTCACGTGGATGTAAATAAGATAAAATAATCAGATATATTTCCCCAAATTTGTGTCATAGCCCTGAAGATGGTCCCTCCTGCTTCATTCCTGCATACATCGGGGCAGTCATCCACAACCTGGTGCCACCCAGACGTATTGGACTACAGCTGGTTCTTGTTTGTGGCAGCAGTAACCCAACAGATCTGAAGAGCATCACGTTCACAAAGGCAGTGATAGGGGGCTTCCCACAGGATAGAAAATCACAATATATTCCTCTATAATGCCTTGAACAGCAGCCTGATGCTCAAGCAGCAGCAGGTAAAGCTTTTCACAGCATGAAGATAAACTCTACCACTGGCCAATGCCTGCAGATCAGACTGCTGTTAAACTCACAGCTACAGAACCTTTTGAAGAGCTGACAATTGCAACACTTCCTTTGACTATGTGATGGAGAGAACTGTGCAGACTGGAGACAGGCAACCTCCAGATGTTCTGGACAACATCTCCTATCATCCTTAACCATTGGCTATGTTCACTAGGACTGGTGGAACGGGTTATACAACATACCCAGAGTGGACCAAGTTAGCTACCCTGATGTATACTGGGTCTCTTTTCTACTGGAATGGAACTTCCCACTGCTTGTGACCTGACACTGCTCAGTTTGGAGCCTAATTCCAACTCTAAATTACAGCTATTAACTCAGGCCCAGTCCAAAAAACTAAAAAAAAGTTCAGGAGGTACCCAGTGTCTGTGAAGAGGCCCCCTATCCCTCCCAGATAACTAGGCCAAGAGGATAAAATGGGTAAGTTGCTGCTGAACAATTCTGAGCTAATTATGTTCTTCCACTTAGCCATTTACATCAGCTCCTGCAAAATGGACAGGGCTTAACTTATGGTTTACATGCACTCAACAAAACAGTAATATGCTGTGTGCAAGCTGGCCACCTACTACATGCACTTGGAATAGGAACTATCAAACAAATCAAGGCAAGGTCTGTCCTTCTTCCACAACATTTATCTATTAATTCCCATGTTAAAAATCGGAAGCAGTTCAAAACATATTGCAAAACAATGCATCATTAAAAATATAACCATATTCAAGTGAATTGATGGCTGGAAATAGCTAAGATAAATAAATCTGTTTTTAGTCATTGTGAAAATCACATGACCATCACTCCCTAAAGTATTGCACAGGGAAGGCATTCTAGAAAGAGGGGGTCACCACAGGGAAGGCCTACTGTTGCTGCCAGATGGGTTTTCTGCAAGATATGACACAGGCACCAAAACGTATGCTGAACATCCTAGTGGTCTACACAGGTGGAGATTATCTTTCAGGTAACCTACATCATACCACCCACATATTCTAGAAAATTTCCTAAGCTGTGAGAAAGCACAAATCACCTGACAGGTAAAGCTTGGCTTGCATGACTGAAATTCAAGACTGAAAAACATGGGTGGGGGTTCCCCTCAAAAATATGAAAGGTGATAAGGAAGGTCATCAGGATTGAAGACAGCCACTCCTAGAAGGATGCTGCACAAGCAGCAACATAAAAAGCACTCTTTAAAATACCTCACTTCAGTTACATTTTTCAGTAAAACTGCACCTGAACTTAGGAGACTGAGCAAATAAAATGGAATTTAACTAACAAAGTTTCTTAATAATTAAAGCTGCTCTCAAGTAGGTCAGAGGAAAAGAATAAGTACTTTTAAATTTATTATTAATTTTAATTACTGCTAAATCACATGCAATCCAACTTATTCCTAGCAGTCCTCCCACTCCATTCCTGCTAAACCTATTAACTGTCCTATTCCCCTTCCAATAGAAAAGTCATGGCACATAACATTTTTTCAGCACTTTCAAGTCCACAAAATTTAATGAGCAACGTCCCTCAGGGTTGTTATGTGTTTGAGTAAACTTACTGAGGCCACACAGCTGGGCCTGCTGATGTCTGACTACAGTCCAGCTGTCTTTGAGCACCAAATCCTTGCAATGACTTACAATGCAGGAACTACAGAGTTCCTGTACCAGGTCCTGAAGTTATAATTTTAACTAGCATGGAGTAGGCTTGGACACGAGAATCAGGATACTACAATACCAACATACTGCATTCTGTTTGAAAGATTTTCACAGAACCCTTTCCCATCACCAAGAATCCCAAATTCAAAACTGAACATAACAGAAGTTGTTAAAGCACATTATTGCTAGTAAAAATTCTACCAGGCTATATGTCATTATAAAGATCTCTTGTTACAGTGAGGATGCAGAATGAATGCAGTATTTTTACAGGTCAAACACTTGTTTCTCCTTGAAGCAAATTGCTTCTACCATAGAGATGGATAAATCTGTCAAGCTCAATTTTGCTCAGCTTCTCATCCCCCACCCCTCAAAGTTAAGTTCCACATTGGACTGCAATTTTTGTCTGAAAAAAAAAACAAAACCCTGTCCATTTTTCCTGCAAATTTTTAAGACCTGAATTTTGTGTGCTTTTCAAAAATGCACACATTTGCAGGGGCAATATACAATGGGGCACTGTACCCCTGCCAGTTCCATTGTGCCCCACAGATTCTGTTCCATAAGTGAAACCCATCCTTGTGCAATGCAGTTTTATCAGAAGCACTCATGTCTGGAATGCAGCAGGTCAGTGAAACTCATATAGGGGACCTTTGCAATATGTTCAAATCCAGAAACAAGCATATCTATCATTCCGGAGCTTCATAAAGGAGGTATAAAATCTCTACTGCACAAGTGGTAGGTCTAACTTCCACAAGGGGATTGGCAGGAAGGGCTGCTGGTACAGTGGCCACACTGGATGCTGCACACTTAAAAAATATTTGGAAGTGTATCCACACATGCAAACTGCATTTCAGTTTATGCTAAGATTCAGGAACTACAAGCATGTTAAGTGCACAATGGAATGAGACTTGAATAGGCATTTCTCACTCATGCCTATTCTATTATGCTGTCAATCAAACCAGTTCTGTGGGGAAAGGGGCAGAAGAAAGGAGGATCTTACTTAAAACTTTATATAGCCGTGTTTAAGATGCCTGCTTCTTCTCTACAAGTTTTCAATCCCTGCAATAAAGCATCAGGGCATCCTTACAGAAAACAGCAAGATTCAAAGGCAAGCAGTGAGCAACTTGTGGCCGTGTCTATTTTGCTGGACTGTAACTCCATTCCTAACCAGCATAACCAATAGTGAGCGCTAAGGGGAGTTACAGTCTTACAACATTTGGAGGGCCACATGTTGCCTATCCCTATTCTAGAAATACAGCAGCTTCATGCATAGGTTACCATTTTGAAAGGACTGCATATTTTGCATCATTTCAGATTTTTGCCAAAACAGAAGAAAAAGAACTTTTATACCTATGCTCTCAAAATCAATACTAGTGCTCAGAAAGCCAAAAGATCATGCAGCATAAATTTCTTCTGCCATTCTGGGCAAGCAGTGTACCAGAGCTTTGATATATCAAACTAAACAGAGGGAGGGCTTGGAGAAACAAGCAATCACCCAGTATTCACCTACAGGAGTTTCAATCTCAGACAAAGAGATTGTCTATGAACAACAATTATTCACATTACAGAACATATGAAAACAGAAGAAGTGATAAAGACTTTAATGATTTTCATCACAAGGCTTAAGAGAGATTTTGCTCCAATCAGTCTGAGAATGTGAAACCTAAATTGGAATGTGCATTTAATTTTTCTCCCAATTAGCCACACTCACATGCAAGAGAAGCTGTTATAAGATAAATATTGCTCTTGTCTTCTAGCAAGATTCATAAATTGAAGATAAAAGTAAAATAAGATGGAATAGCTGAACTTTGATTGCTCCAGCAAAACTGGATTTAAGGTCTCTTCCAAAAAGGTTTTAATTTCTTGTATTTTAATTTATTTCTTGTATTTTAATTTTATGTTGTGAGCCGCCCCGAGGCTTCGGCGAATGGGGCGGCATAGAAATGATTTAATAATAAATAAATAAATAAATAAATTTCCAAAATTGTTACACGTTCTCAATTTGATTTTAGACACTGGTCCACACTGCTCATTATGACAAGCCATCATGGACTGATGGACTCAACAACCCATCTTACATCTGGCCACTCAACAACCTGCTATAGCTTGTTTCCCTCAATCCTCCAGCCTGCTCCCTCCACATTCCACTGACCTTCGCACAGGAAGGGACAGTGCAACCTCATGTAAAGGGGGACAGCATGAGATGGGCAATCAGCCAGATGGCAGACACAGAGGCAGAGCATCAGGGAGCTGGGAGCGAAGGCAGGGAACCCAGGGGCAGCCAATCGGTGCCCAGTACACTGGCACCTCAGCCACTACGAGGTGAGCAGAGCAGTGGAAAATAGCAGCTCAAGCAGCTGCAGCCACCACAGCCCCCACTGCCACCAAATTCACTGTCCAAAATGGAGAACTGCAGAAAAACACTGTAACCAGCTTCACACATCACAACAAGCAATGATTAGCACACACTGTTGGTTCAGTGTGGCAATTCACAGAAAGCAAACAAGCCACGTTTCACCATGTTTCTGGTATTCACACGTAACAAGCCGATCCTGCCATAGTTTGTTAACATGTGAATAGTTAGAGAAGCACACTGTGGAAATAAATGTGACAATCTGGAGAAGGGAAAAGTTATGACAGAATTCAAAAAGTGGCGATTTTACATGAATTAACTGAAAAATAACACAAGTACCCACCATAGTTTACTGTGCAGAAGCAAAGCAAAATAGTATTCAATATAATATTTGACAGTATAAAGGAGATCAATTAACTAGGCTAAAATGTGTTTGTAGCTTTCAATGATCTCAAAAAGTTTATGAAAGTGTCAAAGAACATGAACCAATATATGGAAAGCAAGTGTTTGACCTCGTCCTACTTTTCATTTAACTGCTGCTTAACAAACCACACAGAGTGCCACAGATTATACATGTTCAGTTAGCAGTATCTCTGCATAAAGTTTTCACTGGTTATACACATCCATTTCATTCCCTGGAATTCTTCTTTGTACTTCACAGATTATGAAGTATTTTACCACCTACAGGGCTATGACTGTAATCCTATACACAATTACCTGAAAGTAGATCCTATTAAATAGTGTTGCTTACCTTAAAGAGAGCATATATAGGATAAGGTTGTACGATTTAGTGTTTGGAAAAAAATACTTATCAGCTACATTATGCTTCCTTTTTTTCCTCTTTTTGCAAGGAATTCAAGGAGGTTTACACAAGGCTTCTACTCTTCATTTAATCCCCACACTAACCCTGTGAGGTAGGTTAGGTTGAAAGTCAGTGACTTGGTCAAAGTCAGTGAGCTTCATGACTGACTGGAGACTAAAAGTTAGATCTCCAAAGTCCCAACCCAGCTCTCTAACCACTACACCATACTAGCAGGTTATACACGTTCCCAAATCACTTTCCAAGCTTCCAGTGGATAAAAGACAGAAGAGAGGAGACAAATAAGAAGTAACCTTCTAGATACAAGTTAAGTCCCAAACACTTTTTAGATTTCCAAATATATAGTTCTCTTGTACATTCAATTAGCATATGCTGTCATCTCCCTGAACAAACAATAGAAAGATTTCCAGATACTGTTCTGTGTCTGCTTAAAGCTTGCGTAAAACCTTTCTAGGAACAATTATTTCTAGAAACATAATATATGTGCTAAATAAACTACAAACTAGAAATCAATAGCTTGAAATTACTAGGAATTATATTACTCAAGGAACCAATTTCCATTTTGCTGCCTTCTAGCATCCCCAGAAACATCAACTCCAACTGTTAGAGCTACATCCAAGACCCCTTTTGCCATCAAGTCTCAGTAGCAACAGGAGGTCAAAGAATTCCCAAAGGACAAAGAATCCTCATGTATCAACTCATCTGTCAGCTCAAAGAACTGGCTCTCCCCACCTCCTTACAGCAGAATTTCATTATGGCTTCCAATAGTTCCTTAAGGTCATCATATGAGGGGCAGTGTTTGGTGGTCACCTTTAACATCTACTCTTCTTATGGAGAACTAGCATTAAATTGGAGGGATAGTCAATGGCAGTGTGATTAAATTAAAAATATGACAATGAAAGTGAGGTTAAGGAACACAGAAAGAATATTAGTTCACATTTACTGACAACATGAGGAGGAAACCACAATAGAAGAGGGGGTATTTTGGGGGGAGGGGGTAATGCATCTGTTGTAGAATTTAGAACCAAGGTCTACACAGCAATCCCATGAATCTGCACTGGAAAGTAAATCCCAATAGGACTTACTGCTAGATAAGCCTATACAGCAGGAACAGAGAACATCTGGCCCTTCAGATGTTGTTGGACTACAACCCCAATCAGCCCTAGCCAATGAGAGATGATAGGCACTGCAGTACAACATCTGAAGGGCCACATACTCTCCATGCCTGGATTACAGGATTGCAGGACATTAAGAGGAGACATAAGAGTATGTGGTTTATAGTAATGGTGTTTGGCATAGGATGCACTTGAAAAAGTTAAAAGTTCAATTTCCATCAGCTCCAGACAGCCTAGCAAATAATCAGGAATGCTAGGCACTGTAGTCCAAACATCTGAAAGGAACCAGGATGGGTAAGGCTGCCTTAGCTTATGGAAAAGGGTTGCATAATCCATTTGTTTAGAGGATCATATAGCTGAAGCAATATAAAATTAAGCACTCAAATTATATGTTGTTCTTTCACTCAGCAATGATAGTATTATTCCTTAAAGTTCTTTTAAATGCTATTTTATTTCATTTTTAAAAATACCTTGCCTTTCAAAAATCAGGCCCCCACACACTAGAAATATACTTAATTCCTAGTGTGTGGCACCATCCACATACAATTATAATTTTTAAAAATGGAAAGGGAATCAAAGAACAGAAAGACAAGCAGAGGAACAAAGGTACAAGGGAACAAATTCCTGTATCCAATATCTGGATATGCCTCTGTAATGGGTTGTGATCTTTCCAGAGCTTTCAACAGGGTGGAAGACTGATGCCACTGTAACACCAACAATCAACTAGGTGTGAAAAAGCTTACAGCGGGTTCAGAGCAAGAGCCTAGCAGCTTATCTTACCACCAAGACCACTATGAATGATACCTCTGGGAAGCCCAGAAGCTAGGCACAAAGTCAACAGCCCCCATTTGTTTTGAACCCAGCAACTGGCACTCAGAGACTGTGCAGCAGGGATGCGGAATCTCTTTCAGTCTAAGGGCCAAATTTCCCAGATTTTTACTCTCGCAAGGAACTGAAAGCTGCTTACATAATCCTCTCCATTTTATCTCCTTAAACTGAGTGTTAGTGACTGGTCTAAAGTCACCTACTGCACTTCATGGCAGAGTAAGGACTAGAGCCCGTATCTCCCATGTTCCAGTCCAGCATAATAACCAGTATACCACACTGGTTATCAATGATGCCCGTAAAACACAACAATAAATTTGCCTTCTATCCTAAGCCACAGGTGAACATACATGTATTTTCCATAAAAAGAATTGTTAACTAGGCAGCTGGTAAGAGAATAATCCTCAAAGTAACATCAATTCATGCACAAAATTAAAAGTAAATACTTTTTAGCTCCATTTTTCACTTCATAAAAATAGTTTATATAATGTTTTTAAATGCTGCAACCCATACATCTCAACCCTGTCTTACCCAAACAAGGAAAAACTTTCTTTGCCTTAATTTCTTAAGGACTCAATTTCAGTCAGAGCTCAGCTCCAGAACTTGCTTTGTAATGCTACGACTTCATCATATAATACATGAATAAAGATAAAGCACATTCTTCCGCATATACAGTGCGGCTTCCCTGCCTCACTGAGAAACTGCAGCAAGTCTTTACCATCTGGGATTAAGAGGCAAGATTTTAAGGGCAGGGACAGGGCTTAGAAGGACATTAAGTACCTCTCTAAAAAGAACAAGACAGGAGGCTAAGTTCTACCTGTATGAAGTAGAGTTCACCACCATCACCCGTTAGCATCAGGACAAATAACTAATTTACTCCAGTGATTTCAATCAGGAAGCACAAAGCTGCAATTTAAAACTGTTAATTTTCAACTATTTCCCCATTCATTTGTCAATTAAGAGAAAGGGACCTCATCCTTGACTGATGAACCACCATTTTTGCAGATAAACACTGTCCTATCAGATTAACAAAAGCAGCCCTACATATGTTTACTCAGACATAAGTCCCGCATATTTTGATGGAATTTGCTTCTAAGTAAGTGTGTATCAGACAGCAGCCTCAGTCCCCAAAGAAAAGCTGCACACACATCTTTGAGCAAGGGCTGCACAGTTCAGGCTTTTCTGATTCTTACCAGCCAGAATTATTTAGTATGTTAAAGAATTGCTTATTTTTTCAGACTCCGATTCACAAATGTTACTTTAGGCAGGCCCCCACCAGATTGGTGGATTGCTAAAAGCTAAGTGTTTGGAGACAGCAACATGACATAAGGGGCCCTGGAGCAGTAACATCCGCTTCCATGGGTGGGGCTCACAGGTGGGTTCTGAATAAGACAACAGGATTCCTCTGGGAGTCACTGCACACTTAGTCAGTGGTCAGATCCCACTGCCTGGGAGGACTTTGCCTTTAGAAACAGGATGTGAATGTTTCCTACACAGTTTCTACAGGGAATAAATATAGTCCTCTGCTGGCTCAGTATAGGCAGACATTACCACCAAGCCATTAGCCCAAGCAAGGATGGAAACCTGTTTTAAATGCTTAGGCACTGGCAGCAGCAAATCTAGTTGCCTGCATTTAGTACAGAAGCTTTAGGGAGGTCACTCTGCCAGGCATACAGCATGACAATTTCATGCTCCTGGGCAACTCAGCACCTGGGATTTGCCCCACCATCGACTAGGAGAACTGGAGTCCCCAGGAACTATTCTCAAGTGACAGTCTGCAGCATTGGGAGTGGCATCAACCAGCAAGAAAGGAAGCCATGTTACCCCCTCCTCACTCAGTGCACAGTCATACCAAGAGGCTACTACAGGCTGGAAAGCAGCCTTGATCAAAGGGAAGGGTTAAGAATCCCCAAGAAGGAGAGAAAGACCTCTCTGTTCCACACAGGGACAGCACAGCTACTAGCCAAGTCCTTCTCCCTTAAAACCTTTCAGACCTATCAATGAGAATCAAGAGTTACTGCAGGCATTTTCACATGCTAGCTAAGAGAACAACAGACCCCTAGATCTGCAGCTGCAAACAAACTTATTTCGCTGTCATCTCAAACCACTCCCTAAACTGGAGATAGATGCCAGAAAAACGAGTGATAATAAATGCAGAGGTACCCAGAGACTTGGCATAAAGCCAAGGGGACAAAGACTCTGGAAGAAAAAAGCAGATAGGTAAAGGAAATGTCACAGTTGGCTGTGGGTTTCTTCTGGAGGGAAGGATGCCCTTCCCCTCCTCTCCACCCTAATGGTCTCTGGGCTGACAGGAAGTGTTTACAGAAAACAAAGTCACCGTAAAGAGGTAGGGAGATAGGCAAGCAGGTGATTTTTAACCTTCCCACCCTCCTAGTCCCAAAGTCAGTGGCAGATTCTGGAGAACAGCAGGAAAAAATGCCACGCCTGGGATCTGAATTTCCTCGGGCAAACAAGAAGTGCAGGTCTACATAGGCGACAGAGGCTGCAGTAAGGTGACTACTGAAGCGAAGCACAGGAAAGAAAACACTGGCCCGCCGTCTGTGCACACGCCTCGCCCCACAGCTTTCTATTAAGTACGTAGCCGCTGTATAAAGCTAGCCGTGAAAAACCACACTTTAAAAAAGCAAAAACTGGATTCTACGAGTGAAGGACTAACAACAAAGGGGAGGAGTCAAAAACCCGAGAATGAAACCCACATGCCTGAAGAATACAAGTGGCTACTCCCCTCACCCTCTGAACACAGTATTGTTCCTCCCACCACCCTGCCCTAAGTCTACATGCAGCCAGACACACCCCACTGTACACCGATTCCTTCACACGTACTTATCACGCGAGGCCATTTCCCTCACACCCGCCGCCACCCCTGTCAGATAGCAGGACCTCTCCTTCCCCCGTCCCTGAAGCACCCTCTGTCCAAAAGGACATGCCACCCCCCACAACTACTGCCTCCTCCCCCGCCCCCTCAAGAGGACTTCGGGTGACTCTGATCAACTTGCAAAGAAACAAAGCTGGAGGGGGGGGGGGCGGTAGGTAAGGGTGGCCTTCTGAGCTCACTTTGGTGACTCGGATTACAGTCGAGTTCTAGGAAAAGGGACGGTCAGAAGCAGACAGGCAAGCAGCCCGCTTCCACCGAGCAGCCCCCTCGGCTCGGGGAAAGCTCTGCTGCACTACGCTGGGCTGCGACTGGCTATCAGCAGTTCCCCCCAGTCGACACACGTTCCCTGGGACGCGCCGCCTGTGCCACTGCAGTGACTCCTGTTCCTGCAACACCCACCGCCCCTTGAACATTCCCAGCAGGATGAGAAGAGACGGGGACGCCCACGGATCGCTAGACGCTTCGGCGCTGCCTTTGCTCTCCTCGCTTGCTCCTGCTGCTCAGGAATTACTTTACGAGCAATAAGACTCAACCGGAGAAGAAACAGGCACCCACCCCCCACAAAAGCTAAATATATGGCGGGGGTTTACTTACCAACTCCCCGCAGGTCTGCTTCCTATGCAAGGCAGAAGAGCAGCGCGACGCTTTCCAAGGGGAACAAGTCGGGCTTTTTAAGCGAAGCCCTGGAGAAAATGCAAACTTTACATAGGGGTGGGGGCTGGAAGCCCCCTGGATAGATCCTGAGGCGGCCCCTCTGCCTGCAAGGAGGCTGCCTGCAATTAGTCAGTTCTCCGTCGGCCCGGTGCAGGGGTGAACTTTCCACCTCGGCGGCGGAGGAGCCCCCTGCCTGCAGCGCTCTGCCCGCATTGGCACCCAACGCCCAGGCGCCCGCCCGCTCGCAGGCTACTGTAGTGGCGGCGGAGGCGGCTTGGACAATGTGTATGTGTGCAGCTCGCAGCACAAGGCGAGCCCCAGGCAGCCAACAGCACACGCCCAAACTCCGCTCGCCGCCCACTAGTCACTCACAACCTCCCGGAGCAGCTGATAGGTGCTTTGGCGCAACCTTCGGGCACCCGGCCGCGGCTCCCCCGCTACTCCGACCTCGTGGTGGGCTGCGGGACCTGTCAATCACGCCCCAAGCTCCCTGCTCCCCTGGCCCCGCCCGCCGCCGCCGCCGCCGCCTTGGCCTGGGCGCTGGGAGGTCTACGGGGGCTCGCAAGAAGGAGAGAGGAAACGGGCGTAGCGCGGCGAGAGGGAGGAATTGCCTCTCGCAGAGCTTATTTTTAGAGCGCGCCGCTTCCTCCAATCGAAGTAAAAGCTGCTCTCCTTTTGGGCTGGCAGCGGGGCGCCCTCCCCACTTTCCTCCCTTTTTGGCCAAATGTTTCCTTCTGCCTCCGTCTAAGCAACTCTTCGCTTAGCTGCCCTATTTCCTTTTTCTGTCTTAATTTTTAAAATATTGTCAAAGCCCCCCTCTACGTGGCTTGGCTGCGTCGTCGTGACTGTTATCGGTGCTCCCCGCCTTTTCTCTGTTTTTGAGGCGGCGGCAGCTGCTGCTCCTACAGAGGCCTGCTTCTGCACTGTCGTCTTCCCTTGCTTCTCCTGCACGGGGAGGGATGATGCGAAGTGCCAAGCTGCGAAATGAGGAGGGTGTGAGAAGACCACACCCGCCTTGTTGGAAAATGGGACGGGCGGGGGGCGACGGAGACGGGAGAATCACACAAAGGAATGAAATTAGAGGGTCGTTCGCAAGATTCGCACTCTCTTGGTCCCTGGTGATGTAAAACAGTCTTCCCCAAGCTGATACCTCCCTGTTAAGCTAGATGGGGAATTACAGGAGTTGAGCAACACATCTGGAAGGCACCAGGTTGGGGACAGCCGATTTAAAATCCCACACCCCCGCTGGATTATATCTCTGTTCTCCAGGAGGGTTAACAAACCTAGATTTGGAGAGTGCTTAACAGTACCAAAATGACTTATGCTTCAGAACTGGAAATACAACCCCACACCATGAAGTCTTCAATGGACAGAGGACCTTTCTATATGCCAGTGTACAACTTACTACAGACAAGTTCTACACACATCTTAAGATACTCCGCTATCATACATCTGCTGGCATAATCAATGAGAGTTTGTATATGTCTTTTTGTTCCAGCCGTGTTCCTCTATTTTATTTGTATTGCATAAAGGAGAATATCTTAAGTATAGTGATATTGTCGCATCACAAAGTTCTGTTATCACAAAAGCAGATCACAGTGGCCCATTAGAGCACAGTCTCAAAAGTAATTGATGTTTGGTATATTCTTGGGGGTTGGAATGTAGGGAACACCTTTGAGCTTTGCCACTCTAAACCTCTAACCCTCCTGATTCTGAGAACTTTAGTCTCATTAAGGGTTTTTGAATTAATTAAATGACCTTGACCATGAATGGTTAAGGCATGATGAACAGTGGGATTTTTCTACTTTTTCAGAGCATGTAGATGAAAATAGTCTGATTATATTTTGTCATTGAAATGCCCATCCTCATGATGATCAGTGAACATACAGATTGTGAACATTGTACACCCACTCACTGGTGGACACTGAGCTACCCAGTGTCTGGAATGGGAATTATTCCCAGGACTATGACTTTAACCTGAATATACAGTAGCATCTCGGCTCACGAACGCCTCAGTTCACGACCAAATTGGGTCGCAAACAGAAATTTCATAAAAATTTTGCCACAGGTCGCAAACTCTGCATTGGGTAAAGATCGCGAGCATGCCTGCCTGCCTTCCCTGCACGAGCACGTGCCGGGGGGGGGGGGGGGAGATGGCCACAATGGCTCCCATGTTCCCTGTTCGAGCGGGCCTGCGCCTGCACCCACCTCCCCCCAGTGCGCCCACGATTACACCCATCTCCCCCCTACCACATGATCGCTGCGAGGGGAGATGGCTGTGATATTTGTCGTTCTTTGTCACTTCAAATTTTTGTGAGAAAAAAAATAGTTGCAGAACGGATTAACCTTATTTACATTGACCCTTATGGGTAAATTTGACTTGGCTCACAACCAATTTGGGTCACGACTAGAGTCCTGGAACAGATTAAGTTCGTGAGCCACGGTACCTCTGTATATGCTAGTATGAACTCTGCACCATGATTGCTTTCACACTACTACAAATAATGTGTGTATTGGCTAGGGCCTTAAAATTCTCCTTCAGAATGAATGGCAAATACTTGCAAATAAAGGGCAAACATCGGGGTGGGCAAGTGTGTCTCTCTAGATGCTTTGGCCCACAATTCCCATCCTCTGTAGCCAACAGAGTTGCAGAGCCACAAATTGGTGTACTTGATGGCACCATTCGTAGGAGAACTAAAGTTGCTCCCAGTGACTAGGCTAGTGGTGGGCAATTTCTGAACCAAGAGATTTAGGTATTATCTTGAGTACATAGTTTTCAATAGCAGGTGTAGATGTATTTGAAGCAAAAGAAGTAGTAGTAGAAATAGTATTTCCACACACATGCTAATTTGTAGTTCTTACATGCTGTCAAGTCAGCTCTGACTTATGGTAATCCTATGAATGAATACCTTTCAAAATGTCCTGCCCTTAACAACCCTGCTCAGCTCTTGTAAATTCAAGGCTGTGACATCCTTTATGGAATTCTTCCATCTGCTATTTGGCCTTCCTCCTCCTCTTCTACCTTTGACTTTCCACAGCATGATTGTCTTCTCCAGTGAGTCTTGCCTTCTCGTGATGTGCCTAAAGTACAACAGACTCAGTTTCATTATTTTTGCTTTCCAAGAAAGTTCTAGTTTGATTTGGTCTTGGACCTACCGTATTTTTCGCTCTATAAGACGCACCTAACCATAAGACGCACCTAGTTTTTAGGAAAACAAGAAAAAAAATATTCTGAATCAAATGGTTTACTAAACTATTTAATAAACTATAACAGAATACAGTAATACCATATTTCAACCTTGTAAAGTGAACAGCAGTCAATAGTGACATTAAGAACCATCATCACTGTCATTAACAAAAGAGAGACTTTAAAGTTCGAGTACTCTTCTAGTTTTCGTTGAACCCATAGAAGTCATCATCACTAGAGTCAGAATTTATGAAGCTCTGTTGCTCACAATCACGGACATCATTTTCTTAGTAGTGGAATTATTGAAGGAATCCACAATCTACACCAGTTATTATTATTATTATTATTATTATTATTATTATTATTATTAAACATTTCTATGCCGCCCCTTGCCGAAACCTCGGGGCGGCTTACAACATGATAAATAAGTTATACAAGAGCTGCTGCAGACAATTCAATAACAAATCTAAAAAAGCCAGTAATGTCCACGTTGCCCTACTAGTAAATAATAGAAAGAAACTTCTGACAAAAAATGAGATATTGTACGGTAAATCAAACACACAGCTGACTAAGTAGCCTTTGAAGAATAAACTTCATACATGAAGGTAATGCTGTTCAAATATCCACTGATCCTAAAAAAAATGTGTCTGATCAACTAACAGATAACTGATCCATGGAAAGCTTCCTGATAATCACAGGCACATTCCCCATCACTTCCCCATGGGCTTCATTAAAAGACGGGTTGCCATTTGAAAACACACACCGACCTGTGATTAACAGCTCTCACCTGCACCGGAGGGGGGCGGGCGGAGCAGGGCGCGCTGAGCGTGTGCCGGCCATGTGCCACGTGGGGCTGGCAGCGTGCCAGCAGTGGTCTTCCAGGCGGCGCGGTGGTGGCAGGTCTTCCCAGGCAGTGGGGGTGAGCAGTCCGTCTCTCCGTGCAGCCGGCGGGTTAAAGCCCGCAGCTCCTCCTCCTCCGCACTGCTCCCCCTGAGCGGCACAGCTCTCACCTGTGCCGGCGGGGGGGCAGAGTAGGGCGTGCCGAGCGCGTGCCGGCCAGGTGGTGCCACGTGGTGCAGGCGGGCCGGCAGCATCCCGGGCATCGGGCACATGCACATTCTCTCTATAAGACGCACAGACATTTTCCCTTACTTTTGGGGGGGGGGAGTGCGTCTTATAGAGCGAAAAATACGGTACTTGCTCATCTTTCTGTCAGTCCAGGGTATTCACAAAGCTCTCCTCCAGTACCATGTTTTGAATGCATCCACCTTCTTCCTGTCTGCTTTCTTCACTGTCCAGCTTTTACACTCATACAATAAATAGTGTGGATGATCTTGGCCTTGGTCTGCAATGAAACATCATTACCTTTGATGATCTTTTTTAGGCCGTTCATTGCTTCCCTTCCAAATCTCAGCCTTCTAATTTATTGATGCACTAGAACCACACAAGCTTGCTACCCCCCAGCATATACACTGGGGCTTACTCAGCCCTCCCGTATGCATAAGCTGAACTGTAAGTGTAGAGTCCTGTGCAAAACCTGATGTGCTCCTACCCCTGAAATATGTACAGTCTGGCATAAAGTTGCAGAAATGGAGAATGCTGGCAGGAAAATAGCAGTCATCCTTGGAATCTCCTGCCTTCTTCACTTTACTCCACTGATAAGTCTGGTTCTTATGTAGTCCTATCAATTGTGCTTTTAAAACATTTTCATGTAATGATTGTATACTGCACTACGAATATATATTTCTCATGCCTCAAAATACACTGAAAGCTATTCCAGTTATGCTAGCATGCTGAAAGGAAAGTTTTCACACTTTGTTAATGTGGATGTCTGCTCCAAGGAAACATGTAATCGCTTATGCAAATCCACTTCATGTAAATTATTTTGGTTTGCCTAAACTTGTTGGATTTCTGGGGCTTATACTTAAATCCATTTTTTAAAAAATTCTGGAATTTTTGGCAGGGAGTGCTGTAATTTCCAAAGGAAGGATCTTAAGAGCAGCAAAGAAATTTGAACTGTGGAACAGTATCACCAGAGGCTATAAGAGAACAGTTTCTATCCATGTAAAATAAAGACTTTTCTGAACAATGGAACTTTTCAGAAATACTGCATGGTTTCCAATATATATGTGCAATCACAAGAGCTAGAAACTTGTTTTTACTTAATGAAATTTGGCTTAAGATGCAAGGGCAGCAATCCTATTTACTTATGCAGATGTTTACATAGGATCAGAGTGTACAACTGTTATGCAACTTGCCAGGTTTGGTGACACAGAAGATTTATGGCTCCAATTATGTCTTTCAGGGTTCTTAATTAATAATAGCTCCTTCTAGTGAATATACAATTACTATTGCGCTAAAAACTGTTTAATTGATGACAAACACTCCCAAGGCTACATGATGTTCCACCATACTAGAATTATGAATAGAATACTATAAAAACAAATTGTTAAAATATCTCACAAACAATAAACCTGATGGTCAACAAGCAGAGCAACACCACAAGTAGGGAAAAAATAAAACAGAATGCCTGGGCAGTGGTGCAGCTAGGCCTGGACCTCTGGGCTACATTCAGGGCCCCACAACATTACTATACCCTGTATTGGTAAAATCGGTGCCCCCCAGATGCTGCTTGCAATGCTGGTAACCAGACAGTGCTACACCACCTTTTCTGCTGCACAGGAGATAGGCATCAAAAGAAGTTTCCCTTCAGCCTAGGAGAGGGAGAAGAACCATTGAGAAGAGGGTTAAATCTCAGTGGTAGCTGAGAGCACATCCTTTGCATGCAAAGCATCCCAGGTTTAATCCCTGTTATCACCAGCTATGGCTGAGAAAGATTCCTGTGTGGAATCCACTAATATTTTGTGCAGAAATTTATACTGATTGCTGAACCAAGCAACTGACTCAGTTATACTGCTTTCTAATTTCCTATTGGAGAATTGGACACATCATCTGAGTTGGATCCCTTGTCAGGGTCCTACCAACAAGAAATGGGATTTTGCAGTATAAAGGTTTTGCAGGGGAAGCAGGGCTTGGTTGTGGAGAATCTGTTGCCTCTGAGGCCAGTTCCAACAGATTTATCCCATTGCAAATGGAGCAGAGGACTGAAGCTGAAAGTCAATGAGTGGACTAAGGATTTTGTGGCTGTCTTGAGGCAAGATTTTAATATGGTCTTTGAAGTTCATTTGCTTAGTCAGTTTACTCACTGGCTGCTATAAAGCTTTGATGTCTCTGGTAGAGAGCAGGCCCTTTTTTGAGCTCGAGAATGTGCATGTGTTCTTTTAAAAAGAACATCTCTGCTCTCTTGCAGTGCCATCTCTGCCCTGTTTTCTTTGACATAAGCTCTGCTGCATTCAAGGGAGCTTACTCTCAGGTAAGTGTGTCTAGAATTGCAAGCTAAGGGCTTGCTACCAAGGTATTGAGCTCAAAAGAAGGCTACACATATTCCGCAGTTCTGCATCCTTACTGGGCAAGCATTGGTTATAGAATTCAGCATGTTGGGAGTCTCAGTTTGCCTATTTTAAGTGTCTTTCCAACCCTTTTGGCTGTGATCATGGGCTTGAGAACATGTGAGCAGCTCCTGGCAAAATTTCAGTAGCTAGAGCAGAGAAAAAGGCACATGCTACATTGGATTTTTTTTTGGGGGGGGGGTCTTCAATTCTTTTAACAGCTCCCTCCTCTTCCAAAAGGCTAATAAATTGTCCAAAGATAGAAAGCTCATGCAACTAGGCATAATCTGCAAAATTTATCCAGACTGCAACATTCAAGGGGTTTTCGGTACTTGAATTACATTGGCCCAAACTTTTATGTTATTATTTTCTTTTGTTTTAGGAGGAATTGGTTTGTTTTTCTAAGTACAGTTTTCTTATACACACACCCTAGCTAAGAGTGCATTTTTACAGATTTGCAGGGTTTATTCATCATGTTTCACAGATGGGACACATGCATCCCACTCTGAAACCAAATGAAGAGCTTTATAAACTATCCCCAAGGAACCAAACAAAAATAATAAGGTCAGAGTGAATTGGCCCTGAACAGAACAGTCATTTAAATCCAGTGACTTTGGGGTTTCATACATTTTATTCGTTTAGCACATTTTAAGTATGTAAGGCTGGAATCCTACATTCATTTTCTGGGCATAAACCACACTAAATTCAACACAGCAGGAGTAGGCAACCTTCTGGCTGCAGGCATCAAAGTGCTCCATTCCTTCCCCTTTATAAAAGAAAATCAACATATTTTCCTATAGGCAGCTGGGATTGCTGTGAAATTTCTGTTGGTGCTTAACACTTTGGCTTCTAAGGAGCTGTTTAGTGCACAGGAGTTCAGACACCACCTCTGCCTTGCGCTCAGTTTTTTCTTCAGGATAGTTGGCCCTTGCTAGACCTCCAATGGCAGCCATTTTGTGGGGGTGCCCTGGAAAGTTTCCACCCCTGCAGAGGCTTTACAGGATTGCAATGCAAAGCACTACCTGCAATCACCACAGTAGCCACTCACAGCAAGTATAAGATAGGCCAGCCTTCCTATGCAGAGTGCAGAAGGGACAGTGGCATTTCCTCTTGGGACACACCCGGCAAATTCATGGCTGAGACACAATTGGAATCAAGGGCTTAATGGACCCAAGGCTCCCACTCATAGACAGGACACTACCGCAGCTTCCTCATGCCTGCTTGGAAAGATGCTGTTGTAGACTTTTGGTGAGCAACTGTAGCAATGCCAAGGGGCGTGTGTGACTCCTCACAAGCATCTGCATGTATATCATACCACCCTGCCGCTTTGCCAGTCTAGCCTTGCCCCAGCCACTTCCGCTAAGCATTCAGGCTGCCCTGTATGAGTTCATCAGGGCAATCTGAGGATGATGTTAGCACATAACTATTTGGCTAGTCATGCTTGACAAGGAGAAAGAAGAAGAGGGGGACATCCATACATTGCGGAGAGAAGGGGAAGGCGATGGCAGGGGAGAATTTGCAGAGTCTGACTTTTAGTTGCTCTCTTGACATGGACTTCTCTGAAGAAGGAATGTTTTAAAAATACTGCAAACACTCCAACATATTCCATGTTGCCTGGTTATCATGGCACATAAGGATGCACGGGTATTTTACTGCTGCAGTTTGAACGAAACGCATGCTAGTGTGGCATGTGCGTAAGGCAGAGACATGACAATCATGTCCAAAACTTCTTTTTCATTGAAAAGGCAATTTTCTGGAGCAAGTTCCTCAGGAGAATCATTGGTCATGTTTGTTTGTTTGTTTGTTTTTCTCAGGACATACTAGTCAAGGTTCCATCTTTTTCCCCTCAAGGGCTAATTTAAGACTTTTGGATTGATTTTCAGGCAGCAGTGCAGAGCAGCCTGCTCCTTTGTACTGGCAGCTCTAACAGAGACCTCTCCAACAAGTGGTCTGGGGGACAGGTTCTTTCCACACTGCCACCCATACGTATGCAGAGCAGTGGTGCAGAGTCTGCCCTCTGCTCAGTGCTGCTTGCCTCACGGTCAGGACAGTGGTGCACAACAAATCAGGCCTCCCCACCAGTTGCTCAAGAGGTCTGCTCTCGAGAATCAGGTAGGGATGATAGCACTGCCAGGTGCTGCTGCCCAGCTCTGAAGACCGGAGAAACCTCCCCGATCCTCCCCATTGTACATCAGAGCATGGTCCTGTTTGCACGACATGGACAAAGAAGAATATATATCTTTCTTCTTCATCCTCATTGCACAAATAATGGTTGTACCTGAGTGCAACAAGGCCAGCTTCCAGCTTTGGCTGGTACAGTGCAGAGAGATCTGCCTGCCACAAGCATGCAGTGCCAGCCCTTTGCATGTTGACCCACCACATGCTGGAACTTGACCCTACTGTGCTGCAGGGCGTGAGCCTTGTTTTCATAATGGGGCCTCCCTGAGAGCCCTGGCAAGCCAAAATTGGCTTGGCATTGTGGTTGTCCGAGAGAGGAGAGTTATAACTTCCGGCAATGTTCCCTGGGATACCACCAGGAGGAACGTGGGGAAAGTAGTAGGAGGGATTGAAGCACCCACAACAAGCCCAAATGTCTGCCAGGCCCATCATGAGTGCTTGTGGAGCTCCACCAACCCAAAATGATGACTCACCATCATGAGTTGGCATTATGTGTGAACCCGTTCATTGCCTGGGCTCTCATAACAACAGCTCTTTGTGGGCTGCTGCCCACAAAGGTTGTCATGTCATGCAGATGCAGACCACTTCCCCAGAATGGCTTGTGTATAGGCAACAATCCCTGGGTTGAAATAATTGTTTTACCCAGAATGGGTTTTTGTTTCATCCAAATATATCTGACAACGCTTCATTTTTAAGTGGGATTTAGAAAAGATTAAAAATGTTCTTTTTGGTATGAAGCTATACCACTCTCAATATCATTTCTTATGAAAAACAAGCTTTTTAATTGCTTCTAAATCCTGCTTAAAATTGAGTTTTAAGTTTGTCATTGTTAGAGTTAAATACTGTTGCAAATTGTAGTATAACTCTACAAATATAGTATAACTTTGCAAATTGAGTTGCAAATTGAGAAATTTTGCATGTTCTCAAGATGGTAGAATCTCAGGAACAAGTGCAAGAATGAGGACACCCTGGAGATGCATGCACCTCCCAAAACCAACATGGATCTTTCTGCATGCAAAGGGTCAGCAATGCACCACTCCCCTTTTGCATGCAAAGACCACTCACACCTTTGGTTACATCTGACAGCTCTCATTTTGACACCTGTCAGATGTAACCAAATGTAGGTCTGTATCAGCTGACACTTCTCTGTGCATTAGGCTCCCCACCCTGCACAAACAATATACATGCACGCGCGTGCACACACACACACACATCTCCTATGTATAGCAATATATATGTGCACATATTTGAGAAAACTCTGGGTGCAAAAACCATTTTTAAAAATATTTGGCAACCATGAGCACCTGCCACTGGAGCACTTTGAAGTGATGGCTCATAGGTGTCAAAATCAGATTGTGAAGGCTGGCTTTGGTGATCTTGGAATGGGGGAGTTTAAATGGAGAGAAAAGCTGGGGCAAGAAGTAACTTGGTTTGTTCTATGTCACATTCAGTCAGATTTTCTGATTGGGTCCTGGCATCACTCAAGCTGTAATGACAACCTGTTTCCTGCCTCTTTTTACTTTCCAACAGTCTCTCTGTGAGTGCCCATGGACCAGCTCCCTAACAAGTCGTACATGGATCACTTAGCCATCATAGACTGGTGGATTAGTAGTCAGCATGTTGGACTTTGGCTAGAGAGACTTGAGAGTGCACAAGAAAGGAAAACTGAGGAATACAAATAAGAAGCCACTGTAGGTACAATTCTCTCTGGAGTTTTTTGTCATGTTGGCCACTGCCATTTAGAATATTCAAGCCACAGAGGGAACATGCCACAGCTTGTTGTTACATGTGAACCGGGAAGGGTCAATTATAGAGGCTTGTGACAAGCTACCCAGAATTCATACCTGTTTTAACATTGTGGGTGACTTGTCAACTACCTCAACAAGACATCTTTACAGAGTTCACATGTAACAACAGCCCAGGATGTATTCCACAAAGAGCTCAAATATTTAAAATGGCAGCCCCAATTAGAAGTCCTTCAGGGAAACTCACCCATTATAGCTTCTTGTTATGTGTGGACCCCGTCCATCAGGTCCTCAAACAGAGTAAGAGCACTAGCTCATGATTTTCCAGGATATTTTTTTATCACCAATGGGGAAATGCACTTTCACTTTGTTCCGAAATCCGATAACCCATAATCAATAGTAGAATGAGAATAGGTTGTCATTGAACTGGGTTGCTGAAACTTGAGTTATTATGTTGTCTGAACCCAGCTGTACTAATAAGCCATGCCTTGTTTGTTGCTGGGTTGTGAATCTGGGTTGCTCATCATCGTTTGTTATCTTGGTTGCATTCAGATATGGGAAGTTGCTTTTTAACACTCTCAATGCAACAGCAACCACATTCAACCCAAACTTGTGGGTTCATGTTGTCTGAATCCTTTATCTAAAAGACAACAGGTTAGTTTTCAGGTCTATCTGGAGCAGATTTGGGTGGGGGGGGGGGGTAAAGGACTGGTCTTTCCATAAAGCTGTGTGAGGTGCTTGCATCAGACAGCAGATAGGGAAGATCAGCAAATTTTGCTGCTCTTTCTTGCCCCCAACAGGAAAGTCTGCTGCACTGAGCCTGCCACCTCCAGCAAGTGCCCCAGAGAGCTCCCCTGTTGCTGTCCTGCCATGGAATTTGTTGCAGTGAGAGAGCAGCCAGGGACTGTCTGAAGTAGTTACCCACCCTGTATTTCCTTCACCATGCACCTTTCCCTTACTTTTGCTCCTGGCATGTTGGCTCTACAGGGAGCCAAACAGCTGGAAGAAATGGCCACAGGACTCTTACAAGACCTTGTCAGAGATCCACAGCCACTTCTCCTGGTTGCATGGTTCTCTAAAGAGCTACTGCAGCAGTAGAGATAGGAAGGGGCTGTGCATGACAGAGGAAGGAGCATATAATGCAGTGGCAGTGGCAGGAAGGGGAGCGGTGCAGCAGGAACGAATACAATCTAGTGCTGGTGGTACATGTTCTCTCCCACCTCAGGCAGTGAGAGAGCTTGCACCAGGATTGGTTTGCCTACAAAACTCTGGCCAACTCTTTACGGGTTGCTTCACACTGGTTAAAAAAAAAAAGCTGCTTTTGAAACTGAGTTTGATAATTTGTTGTTTTTCTTCTGGAAAAAAACCAAAGTGCTTCCTTTTATTGCCCAACAATATGACACAAGTACTTTGCCATGGCAACCCAGCCCATGAAACAGAATCATGTTTATGATAAGGTACTGGTTGCTATGGTGAGTGAAGCTGAGACTGGTGGCTTTGCATCATCTAGCAAGCAGGGTTCAATGTCAATAAGAGCTCTTGGCAGGATGCACCTGAGGCAGAGGTCAAGCAAAAAGGCCAGGCCCAACAAGAAATGAATAATGTGCAGGAGGATGTGTCTAGTGCAGAACTTCTGGGGTATATTTCCCTAGCTAGAAATGCAGTAATTTGGCTCCCACAGTTGAATAGTCTCAGGAGAAAACTTTATTGAACTGATATAACATGGCATGGGAAGATGCCATGTGATGCTCTACTGGTGAATATGCAGTTTGCACTTGCAGTGGCAACAACACAATGATGCCTGATTCCAGTTAACTGGGCACAGGGTCTGTAATGCAGATTTTGTGGTTTGGATGCACCCTTGCTACACAGAAACAAATTAATAAAGGGAATACTTAGTACTTGGAGCATTTTCCCCATTTGTGATGCGATTCTGTATGTACCGAGAACAAAATGAAGACATTGTCTTGGTTTGCACATTTGCCAGAGTGGAGAAGCTGCTGTGGCTTCTTTTTCCAGCCCCCATGGGAGGTTGCATCCCACAGGATTGGTGCAAGCACATCTCTCCCCCTTCTTCCTTTCTTTTCCCACAGGTGCAGATGAAAGCTTAAGAAGCACTGACCTTTATTGAAGCTCAAAAGATTTACAAACAGCATAAATCCAAGCAACAGTGCCCTATGGTAAGTGGAAGTAGCTTCTGCCCATGTGAAGAGCTGGATCTTCCTTTTCTCAGAGGCTTTAACTCCACCCTTAGTGGCTCATGCTGCTGGAGGGCCAGGTGGCAAAAATGTCTGACATTACTTAATTGGATTAATAGCTACCTCTCCTCCTCCTCCTCCTCCTCCGAAACTAAACTAGCTGGGAGGGTTGTCTTTTGAGAGATCTGGACCTCACCTCCATACTGCTTTACTTAATTCTGCTTGCCATGTCATCTGAACTGGGTGAGGTTCCAAATTACTCCACAACTCATGGCTTGCTGTAGGGTTCTGGGATGTTTTGAAAGCCCATCTGGCATGACTGGCAAAATCATGTAGTGCACAACTGGTTTGGACAGGGGGGTGCTCTCTTTTCCTCTATGATTGTGTGAACCCAGTCTCTGAATGAATATTCATTGTTGTGTGTGAAAATACCCTTTTGTGGGGATTGGGTCCACGCCTTCTATAAAAATAAGTCATGGATACAGATTCTGACTCAGACAAAGAGGAGAAATCAGACTCTGCAGCTGAAAAACCAAGTCCAATGGACCCAGGGATAAGCCAGGAAGTTGCTGAGAATCAAACAGTTTCAAATTCTGTGGGAAGTTTAATGAACATCGTATTATGGATGGGGAAGGCCTAACATCATTTATCCAAGAGTATCAGGTTAAGAGGGCAGTTGAGAAGCATCAGATTCTTCAAGCAATTCACCCTTAAGCAGGAGGGTCCACTTGGAAGGTGTGGTTTGCCCTTTTTGGTTTGGAAGGGAGGAGAATCACTCAGTTTGGAATTTTTTTTTTACCATTAGGAAGCTTTTCTCTAATGGCCATTATTCTAGCTTTGCTTGGAATTGTTGTTGTTGCTTTTTGTTAATTTCTTCTGCAATACTCCTCTTTCATATTTCAAAAGGAAGGCTTTCCCCAGGTCTGCTTGGAAGAAGGGGAAGAATAGCCACCGCACTTTCTACTCTCCAGTCTGAGTCAGAAGTCCTTTGTTACATATCCACTTTCAAATGGTGATCTGCAATAAACAGTATTTGGATCCTGCTTTAAGCAACAAAACTTTTGATGAACTTCCCAGCCTGGTGTCCTCTAGATGTGTTGGACTATGATTCCCAGCTGGTTGGGGGTGATGCGAGCAGTCCACCACATCTGAAAGGCACCGGGTTGGTGAAGGCTAGTATATGATGGCTTCAGTGGTGCATTTAATATGCAATTTATTTGGAAATTTATAAAGCAATCTTGTACATGTTTGCGCAGAAGTGCTGCGGAGCTCAGTGGGTTTGGTCCAGGAAAACTTCAGCTGTCACTTAAGTTTAGTAGCATATATCTGGAAAGCACAATTTTTTTGAAGTATCTTATACTCCATACAATCTGCAGCTCTCAGGATGTTATTGGACTCTAATTTTCATTAGGTAGCAGGGCCAATGGTTAGGATGATGGGAGTTGTATTCCAGCAGCATTTTGATTGCCTCAGATATTTCAATCCTATTCTAGATCCTGCTTTTGAGTTTCTTCTGATTGGCAAAACTCCAACAAAAAAGAACTTTGTCAATTTCAGATGATGATCAGGTTGCTGCAGCCCCAAATAAAACATATGACTAAGATGCTCATCTTATGATGCTTGAGTGATTTCCCAGCACTTATTAGTAACATTTTTTTTAATAAGACGACAAAGTATTGGCTATAGTTTTCCTGCAGTACGCTCTTGAATCATCACAGCTTACTGGCAGAAGGGTTTGCATTCTGGCTTACGTGATCACACAGAGAATGAAATGAGTGCTGTTTTATTTGTATGGTGCTACATGATACATTGTGGAAAGAGACAGGAGCTGTCGGATTCCTGTAAAACCTGATGAAAAATACGTGAAATTTCAAACTTAATATTCAGACACAATTGGAAAGGAATTTAGCATGATACTCTAGAAGTCTCACATAAAGTCCATTAACATAGTGTTGTACCTAATTCCATTCAATATAGCTCACAACATCTAACCATGTGAAAGAGTCTCTTTCAGCCTCATCAGTGCTGTGTAATATTTCACGTGATTCCCCTCTTACAATTACAGAACTGAGCATAAAAATAATGAAATCTCCAAAGATATACATCAAAACTGAGTTAGGACTTGAATTCCAATTGCCTAGACTCCAGCCAACACTTGACCAATTAAACCATATTGATTCGTATAGATAAAAGCAAATCTATGAAGGTAATACGTAGATGAAGCTCACTGGGCTAGTGACTGACCCTCAGCCTACTCTACCTTACAACCTAACTCTTTGTGAAGGTAACATAGAAAAGAACAAGGATCATGTACACCATCATGGGCCCTTTGAAGGATATAAACCTAACAAATAAATACAGCTAATAAATAACAGACTTGAATGTCCATTTTTGTATTAGGTATTACAATCTGTAATATACAATCTGTATATTAATAGATTAGGTCTGCATTAACAACTGTGTTTAGTATTTGATATTATGTGGGCTCTATTACATTTCAGACAAATATAGCAGAGGCCACATTTTATAATCAAGCATTCAGCCCAAATTAAGCTCAAATGGGAATTGAATCTATTCATATCTGTAACAATGAAGAGTCCTATGTCTTCTTAAAGATCAACATTTTTAAAAATGCAATTTTAAAAGCCTTTAACAAGAAAAGTCCCTTTGTCAGATGCATGAAGTGTTATCCTCATTTGTCTCACACACACACACACACACACAACACACACACAGACATGGGAGTAGAAAAAAGAAGTTCAAGAATAGGAGTCCAAAGTACAGTTACTTACAAGCTCCCCTACATTTAAAATAGGAGTTCAAGAGTGCAAGTGCAATGTAATAAACATTTATTAAAATGTTTTAATAAATAAATAAATAAATAAATAAATAAATAAATAAGTGTGATAGGAAGTGGTTCAGTGAGTGTGCCCCAGTGATGTACAACTGCACATGCAATTCCCCATAAAAAGACCCAGCAAGCTTTCATGCCCAGCAGAACATATCCAACCAATGTACAAGATGCCCTTCTTGTGCTCCTTGTTTCCAAGTTTTCGCAAGTATTCTGAATCTGGAGGGTTTCTGTCTCCTGTTTAGAGTGCAATGCCTTGGTCTAGGACAGCTTTCCTTGATGTGATGGTGCTATCATCCTCCAGCTATAGTGGCTGGAGGATGATGAGAGCTGTGGTCCAGTTCAGCTGAAGAGAGAAGGCTGATCCAGGTCAGGGGAGCAACACCACCATAAACAGTGTTTTAACAGCACTCTTTTCTTGTACCAGTAAATCACATAGCTTGCCAATTTACTCTGACACAACAGCAAATTGCCTGCGGAACAGAAATGCTTGTTACACTGATAGCATTAAGTCAATACCCATCAGCAAACCAGTCAGCAACCTAGATGTGAAAAGGATCTCAACCTTACCCCTACCCTGAGCTCATTTAAGAGGAAATAAACCCAAGTCATTTCAAAGGAAAAGTGTTTAGAATTACAGAACTTATCATGGCCAGCCAGAGCTATTTTGGGGGGAAATTGAAATGACTCCTCCTCACTTACACATACTAAGAAGCAGCACTATCTGGTAAGAAATTCTCATGCATTCCCATAGAGTTGATGCTGGAGAACTTTCAGTGGAGCATGTTTCATTGGTCAAATCTGTCTTTCTGTCTCTGCTGCTTGTCAGTCTTAGTGGTGTTTATGGTGGTCCCTATCTTTTTGCCTTATCGGAAGCTATCGCCAGCCTTTATCAAGTTCACAGTTTTCTTCAGGAATTATTGGGACCACAACTCCCAGCTTTTCTGAGTACTGGGCATGCAATTTGGGGCCAATATGAAAGCAATGCTTCTGGAGGACACCATGTTGGGGAAGAATACTCTAGAAAGTTATTTAGACTGGCATACATGATAGCTCTAGTAAGATGCATAACAACCCTCAAAATGAGACTGTATATTACCAAATGAAGACCTGCAGCACTCTGAAAAACATTGAGTTGTTGTTGATTTCATAAGACATAATTGCATTTTATAGACACCTGTGAAAGGGCATAAGGAGAGAAGATGAATTGCACAAATTGAGTCCCATTAAGTATGCCATATCTCAATATGCTGTATGTTTTTCTTAAAGTGGGGGACAGCTTTTGCAGATTTTTAAACTTAAGAGAACAAGAATCTTGTTTGCACTATTTAATGCAGCCTAGATGATCCTGCACTAATAACATAATACTCTTAGTGCCCAAATTCATGTAGCCAAAATGGCATAATCAATGCACCAGATGAAGGTATCAGCAGGCTTGGAGAAATGCCAAGATTTGCACAAGTATTTCTGAAGCATTAGGAAGAATCCTATAGGGGAAGTGAACCCCCAAAACAATGCAATGAGGATTGAGCATGCTCTGTAGCCATCGGACACTGAGATCTGGTTCACACAACCATTTTCATCCATGGAAGTATAAATAAGCTACTGTCATTTGTGACATGTGCCACAGATGTCCATTCCATAAGCCAGCCCCTGCTTGAAGGTTGTTGTGCCATCTAAACACAGTGAGGCATGGTTAACAAAACCCCACAACCATAAAACACCCCATAAGTTCCAGATGGGTTGTTAACCATGCCAGCAACCCATTCTTGCCAGCTTTGGACAATAACACAACCTACAAGTGGAGGTTGGGTTGTAGAAAAGGAAATGATTGTGTAAAGTTGCCCAGTTTGGGGAAAGAAAACTGAAGCAGGAAAGGAATGGGATGGAGAGTCTTTAAGGAGGGTACACTATATGACAAGATTTTGTTTCAGGTCACATCTGTGGTGCCCAGAATTGGGTCAAGGAGTCCAATCACATTCCAACAAGTTTAAGTTTGTCATTTTCTCTGTAACCTTGGATGTTTTGGGAAGACTGTTCCTGCAATATTCATACCTAATTTAATTATCACACACAACACATTTCCAAGATTTCCCAGAATTTTATTTTGCTATTTTATCATTTACAGATAATCGGAACTGGATGTTCATACCTTCCAAGCCCCACCTATTTCATGCAGTCATCTGGGCATGAAATATTTTCTGTCCTTTGTTGTAGCTCAAGGGGAATTTGCTTCATCAGCACACAACCCCACTGTCGACAGATGTAACAGTCTTCTGCATTCCCCTGGAAAATGCTTCCCTGTGGTATGACACAGTGGCAATAATTCAGAGCATAAATGACTCCTTCGGGATCTGTGCTAGCAAGTTATGTCTGTTTGTGAAATTGGCTGCATGAACACGAGAAACGGGTTGGGGGGGAAGAGAGAGAGGAAGGAAGCATATCTCAATGTTGTGTTTGTAAAAAGTCTGAAAGAGTTGTCCAACATACACCCCAGAGAGCTCCCATATGGCTTGGCAGTAATTTCTGCCTAAGCATTACAAACACTACATAATATGTGATTTTTACTAGGAGAATTCTGTTTGTGTAGGACCATGGATTCATTAACAGGACATTCAGGGCTAATTTTCACATCAAATTTTAATAAGAGCAGGCACATGCATGCACAGTGTATGCATTTTGTAATGTGGGAATGACCATTCCAGCACAGTTCTCAACTCTAATGCAAATGCTATTTCTGTTTTTAAATGTTTAAGCTGTGGAGGGTTTGTAGATTAATGTTTAAAATAGAGTTATGATTTCTTTTCAGATATAGTCAAGCTATCTATAAATACAAGCTTATGCATGTTT